>NW_017731452.1:1246987-1262910 GCF_001890085.2 Hipposideros armiger | reverse complement strand
GCCCCAGCCCACACCCCACCCCACAGTGAGGTCTGGCCTTGGCTCACAGTGAGCAGAAGGCTCTCTGTGCTTCATACCCGTGAACTTTAGTGGGTGTCTGTCATCACTGGCTGCTCCCCGACCACCCCCTTTCCTTCGGGGCTCCTGCACAGCACTGCAGCAGGCATGGTGTGATGGCAGAGCCAGGTAGCACCAGTCATAGTTGGCCAGCCGAGGAGAATCTCTGCTCACCATCCCGAGACAGCCAGAGAGGGAGACAGTGGGCTAACAGCACACTGAACAGTACCTCCCAGAATTTTTTTTTAAAGTTTTTTTTTTAATTGGAGGGTTGGGGGATGGGAACAGTGCTGGGGAATTGGGGGAAGAGGAACAGACAAGTTGCTGTCGTTTTGTTCTTCAGTCTAGTTGTAGAGGGCAGTGTCACTGGCCCTCACATGTGGGATCCGAACCGGGGCCCTCTGGCATCCCAAGCCAGCTCTTAACCAATGCACCACTCGGCCGGCCCACTCCCAGAATTTTGAATCTTTAGCAATTCAACTGCAGGTCAGAAAAGAAATGGGGCAGAATTCACTCATTTCAGGAGTGAGCTAGTCCTTTGCTAAATTACTCAATGCTAGCAGCTAGAGTCTAGCTGGAAAATACTGCAAGTCACAGGCCTTTGTGACAATTTGAAACCATAAAAACCTTGATGCCAAGAGCCTACTAAGTGCAGCAGATGATGCTGATACCGCCCTGACCCCACTGATGTCTTTGGGCTATGTGTGTGCACCTCTGGCTCGTGTGTACTTACAACAGCCAGCAGTGGCAGCTCTTACGGAGTGTGACCTTGGCTAATGGAGCCGGCATTGGCTTGGCTCACAGGCATGGAAAGCCACAGCTCCTTGGAATTTATGTCTACCTCCCTCCCCGCCTCCTGGGAGTGGCTCCTAACATATGACTGACAGGTGCCATAGTAGGAAATCCCCATCTCTCTTGCCCCAGATTCTGAAGCGTAGTTTGCTTTCCAGTTTTCCCGATACGATCGGGCTGAAGTTCCCTTCCGTGGGACTTTGTCTGGACTTGCTGTCTCCTTTGGCATCGTCCTCTGCCCTGTCCTGCTGCCCCGTCCCCATGTCTTGTGCTCTCCTCTGGGCACCCCTGCACGTCAGTCCTCGTCCCCTCCCGTCTGCTCTGGGTCATCCCAGCTTCACCAGCTCTGATGTTCCACTCACTCCTGCAGCAGCGTTTTCAGATGGGAGGGCAAGAAAGGGTAGGCGTATTTTGGAGATTAACCCCTGACCAGATATACGCTTTGCAAATATTTTCTCCCATTCCGTAAGTTGCCTTTTTAAATTCTGTTGATGATTTCCTTTGCTGTACAGAAGCTTTTTGGTTTGACTTGTTCATTTTTGCTTCTGTTGCCTGTGTTTTTGGTGTCATATCCATGAAATCATGGCCAAGACCAATGTCATGAAGGTTTACCCCTGTGTCTGTTTCTAGGAGTTTTACATATAGTCAACAATAATATATTGTACACTTAAAATTTGTTATGAGGATCTCTCTCAGGTTAAGTGTGCTTACCACAATAATTTTTTTTTAAAGCGTAGGTATATTTTCATAAGAAGCATTTCAAAAAATTACCGTTGAAATATAAAGGCCCCAAAATACACGGTGTAGTATATAAAATACATTCAATACCCCGCCCTCAGCTTACAGCCCAACAGGGATGATATTTGTATTTCTATACATCACATTGTCTATCTACTACATTATATATACGTATTCATTGTGTGTATTATACATATATTAGCATATACACAGATAACATTAACAAGGCAGAATGAAATGCTAAATTACATTGCTGAAGCATAAAAGATTATCTTATGATTCCTTCTCTCGAAGGAAAACTCTTGTGGGAAAATAATCTAGTTCCCTTGGTGTCACCCTCAAAGGGTACAGGCATACCTCAAACAATCAGCCTTCCTTTATAACCACCTCCTAGGGATGTGACAGCCATGAAAACACCTAAAAGCTCTTAAGCCAATTTCTTGGGAGTGACCTGTTCCCTGTTTCCTGCAGCGAGGAGTAGAAACCGTATAGTGACAGAGAAATCCGGGTTAGGATGCTGCCTCTACTACTTACAAATTCTCTAGCACTGGAGTTCCAAATATTAAAATGTTTGTCCAGTTTCCCTTTCTGTAAAACGGGACAGCCATCACTCCCCTCACAGGTTTGTGGTGAGGATTGTATACGGAATCTGCCTATCTCAGGAGCTGGCATACAGCAGGCCTCAGTCAAGTTTATTTTCTGTCTGTCCTATACCTCTTACTCTCTTTCAAGGACTCAGACCTAAGGGATACAGAGAATAACTGAATTGCAAGGCTGAGAAATGGCCTCATTCAAGGGACTTTTGAAGACAGATATCTGGTAAGCTCCTTGAAGGCAGAGGCTAAACCTTTTAAGTCGTTAGTACAGTGCCAAGACTGCTGGAGTTGTCCAACAAACATTTAAATAATAATAGTTGCTTAAGAACTGGATTTTGGTCTCGGTTTCCTTGAAGAGGTCGCCACCTTGTGGTCAGTGGTCAAAACAGCACACCTCTGGAGCCTGTGTGTTCCTAGGGCCATTGAAACTGGGACAATTTTATCTGCTACTATTTATATAGCTCCTGGAAGCCTGCACGAGTAACAATGTGTTTCTAAAGAAGTAAAAAAGGGCAACTGGGAAGGGAAAAGGCAACTTCTTCAGGCTCTAAAAAGATCAATCCATTTTCTTGATTCTAATCTGTTGCTTAGAGACTCCATCTTGTCCCATTCACTGGCCCTAAGAATCACAAATGAAAAGTAGCACCTGAAATCCGCAGACTACAACAATAGCCCTAAACTAAGCCAAGTGACAAGAAAAAGATGGAGGCCTTACTGAGTTGCTCTCAGTCCATTACTGGTTGGCTTGGTCAGCAGGAAGGCCTAGAGAGAAAAATCTGGTGTCCACGGCTCTGAAATGCTACCCACTGAGCATTATGCGATCTAAGATATAAAATCACCTTTTCATGCAAATAACACTTGCAACATACAACAGTCTCCAAATGGTGGGTATGTTGATAAAATAGGGCAGAAAGGAAATTCTAAATGGGGGCGGGGGTGGGAAGCCTCGGCTTCCATTCTATGGATCTATATTCAAATAGAAAGAGCGTGGCTTCAAAGGTTGGATGACTCTGGGTACAAATCCCAACTGTGTAAAGCTGGGCAAAGTAGTCAGCCTTTCTAAGGCTGAATTGCCTCATCTGTAAAACGAGTTGATGAACTTTTCTCCGCAGAACCACCATGGGGCCACTTATAGTGTGGGTTCCCAGGTCAACAGCACCGTGTTGATAGGGGAAGGTCTGCAGCAGTCTTGCTGGGTGAAGGTAAACCCCGCCATGCATCTGTGCCAGGGTTTAGGCTTCATTTAGGATTACATGTCACGTTCCCTCATCACTCAGATAACCACCCCATTTCGCCAATTGGGTGTTTTCACAACGAGTCCATGGAAGTCTGGGGTCAAAGAAGCACTTATTAAATAATGCCCACAAATTTCCTGAACAGGGTTTTTCAAGCAAAGCCAATAATGTAAGGAAAGCGCTGCCCACTTCCATCAATTCATGTCTGCCTCTGCTTCCTGAAAGGTCCCCATTAGCGATTGTGATCAGCGATACTTGGGGAAGCCTGCAAACCCTTTTGGCTAATTGGCCCAGGGAAAAAAAAAAGAGACACAGTACATGAGACATGGGCTGACCTTGGCCTTCACCCCCCACCCCACCCCCAGCGGTTATTTCCTGCATTGAAAAGAGAAGCTGAAAGGATATGTTGGTGGCCAAAGCTCCCACATTGGTGTTAGGTAAAAGTAATTGGGTTGGGGGACAAGGGATAGTAAGACCTGGACCTGGACCTCCCCACCCCTTACCACCCCCATCGCCAGAACAGAACACACACCAAGACCCCTTCGCTTACTAACCATTCTAAGCGTCTTTCCTTGTTTCTAGAAATGGCGAAAGATTCCAGGAGACTCATTTCCTGCCTGCTGTATTGGAAAGTTGGCACCGGTTTCCCAGTTGAGATCCTCTTGTTGAAATCTGATTAGGTTCTTGTCTGTGTTATCCTTGAACAGAATCCTGGACATTACCACTGAGTAAGGGCTGGAAGTGGGCACCCAGCACAGTAGTCTTTGGTGGGGGAGATCAGTGGTGAAGTCTCAGAGCACAGATAAAATGGGGTGAGCCCTAGAACCAGCAGCTATGGGTCTGTGTAATCCCTGAACAAGTGACTTGCTTAAGCTTGAGTTTTTTAATCTATAAAATGGACATAATAGTCCTCATAGCAGAAAACCGAGATGAAAAGTAAAATGATTCCCTTCTTTTGGTAGTTTATAAAAATGCATACTGATGCCTGACCACGGCGCTGTACCCTGAAGCTGAAGCTGAATAATAATGAACATCAACTGTAATTTAATATATATATATATATATATATATATAATTATATATTAATCATGTACTCACATGATGTGGAGTATAGCAAAGGGAATAGAGTTAATAGAATTGTAACAGCTATATATTATGTCAGAGGGGTAGTAGATTGGGGGAGGGGGATTATCATTTTGTGAGGGGTGTAAATGTGTAACTATTGGGTTGTCAGAAAAGTCATGACGTATTTTGTCTGTGTTTTTCAAAGGTCATTTATTTATATAAAGAACAAAGATCAATCAATGATATATTGCCCATTTTGTTCGATAACCTTTTGCCATCTTTCAGTGAGCTTCCTAATTCCTCGTTCATAGAAGGACCTGTCTTTATTTGCGAAAAACGGAACAAGGTGCTGATTTACAGCCTCATCTGAATTGAACATCATACCATGCAAGGAGCTTTGAAGAGAGCGAAACAAGTGGAAGTCTGACGGTGCAAGGTCAGGCGAGTATGGTGGGTGTGGCAACACATCCCATCCAAGCTCCAATAATTTTTGACGGGTGATCAAACTTGTGTGTGGTCTCACATTGTCACGATGGAACACAACTCCTTTACAATTAACAAGCTCTGGACGTTTCTGGATGATGGATTTGTTCAAACTCTCCAGATGCCCAGAGTACACATTTGAACTGATTGTTTGGTTCCTTGGTAGGAGCTCAAAAAACACTACACCTTTAGAATCCCATCACACTGAGAGTATAACCTTCCTCTGATGAATGTCTGCTTTCGATGTCATTTGAGGAGATTCATCACGTCGGGACCAAAACTGTGCACCACATTGTTGTAAACAATCCACTTCTCATCACCAGTTATCAGTCACTTCAAAAAAGGATCGTTTTCCTCACATTTAATGAGCATAATGCAGATGTTTATATGCGCCGTCAAATGAACTTCTTTGAGTTCATGTGGAACCCAAATATTGAGCTTGCTTACATATTTCAGCTTCTTCAGGTGGTCATGAATGCTTGAATGATGGATGTTCAATGTTTCTGCAATCTCTCGTGTCGTGTAATGTGGGTTTGACTCGATCAATGCCTTTATTTTGTCATCATCCACCTTGGTGGGCCTCCCTGACCGAGGAGCGTTGTTGAGATCAAAATCACCAGCACAGAACTTCGTGAACCATCGTTGGCACTGACGTTCTTGTAGAGCATTGTCACCGTAAACTTTACACAACTTTTCACAAGCTTGATGCACGTTCTTCCCTTTATGGAATTAAAACAGTAAAATATGGGAGAAATGCACAGTTTGGTCTTCCATGTTCAATTTGTTGTAAAATCTCCAAAACTCAACCAAATTGCTCAGTTTCTTTTAGAATGAAGTGAGAACTGTCAGCTGTCAAATGACATAGTAATAACATACATGTGAATGACTCTAGTACTTCCAAAAATGAACTAGTGCCATCTGTTGCAAACATGCGTCATGACTTCTGACAACCCAATATTACATTGTTTTGTATACCTCCTGAAACGAATTTTTAAAAAATGCATATTGAAATAAAACATGAAAAGAGCGTACCACAGTGCCTGACACTTAGTGGGTGCTCAAAAAAATGGTATTTTTTCCTTATTATTACCCAGGGAGGCAAATATTGTTGAACCTGTTTCATGGAGGCAGCTCAGTGTAGCTTTTGCAAGAGCACATGTCCAGGAAGGGCTTGGGTTGACTAGGGTCTGAAAGTCAGTTGTAAACCCAAAGCTTCTGCCCTCTCCTCTGGGGCAGGGATTCTAAAGGTGTGGTGGGCATCAGAATCTCTGGGGAGGCTGGTTAACAGTGAACATTCCAGGGCCTCACACCAGGTTCTGATCCAACAGGTCTGGAGAGGGCCCCAGATTCTAATGGAAGTGGTCTCTGCACATTACCCCATAATTCCTGTCAATGTAAAGCATTATTTACAAATTAGGTATTAGCAGTATTAGTATCTATATTACTCTCAGTTTTTACCTTTCTAACTAAGGTGAAGATCCAGCACCGCTTGTTTAGAGATTAAGTGAAATAATACAATCACGTTCGTACACACACACATCAAAAGAACGTGTCTGATTCCATTCAACTCCAAACAGTGATCAAGAGTAAGCTTACTAAAACTCTGTGGCCCAAGTTAACGTGTATTTTAGTAAGTTAAAACATGTTTGGTGAGTTTATCGTGTTGACCATAAAAACTGTTATACCTCTCAGAGTCCCTGGGCTGTAGGGAGATTATTTGGAAAACATCATGAAAGACGGCAAAGTGAAACCGTTCATGCATTCAGCAAACACGTGGTGCTGCTCTAGTTCGTGTTGGGCACCAGGATGATGGTGAGGGATTCAGCTATCAATAAGGCTGGATGCTTGAAGCCTCAGAACTTGTCAGTCTTGTTGGGGAAACAGACAAACTTCAGTAAATAATTCCAGCATATGGTAAGTGCTATAAAAGAAAAAAGAAATCAGAGTGCGATGACAGAACTATTGGGGGTCAGAGAGTGGGGGGGATAGAATGTTCTTTCTGTAGAACAGACATTTAAGCTGAGAACTGAAGGTAGACAGGGCTCAGGCATGTGAAAAGCCCACGGAGGGAACTGCATGTGCAAAGGCCCTGAGGCAAGAAGTTCAGTGGGTTTGTGTGTGGGAGAGAAGTCCCCCGAGTTGGCTGTGGAAAGCCAAGGCACAGTGACACAAAGCAAGGTCGGAGAGGGGGCAGGGGTCACACAAGGCCCCATAGGCCCTGGTCAGTTCAAATTTTATTCCAAGTAGAGTGGAAGCCTTTAAATGGAAGAGAAATAGGATCAGACCTGCCTCCTAAAATAATCACTCTGGCCACTGTGTGGAGAATGGATTAGAGGGGACCAGAGTAGAAGCAGGAGACCAGCAAGGTATCTCACAAGGAGGGAGGCTGCCGTGGGGGCAGTAATGCCAGGCTCTGCGCAGTCACTGCCCTGGACTCCTGGTTATATAAGTGGCAATTGGCCTCATGGGGACAAAGCACCTATGGGCTGTGACCGCAGAACAGCCTCTGTCCCCTTTAGCACTTGGGTCCTATGAAGCACATTTTCCTTGAGGAGTAAGGAGGTTGCTTCCAGGGGCCATTCCCATTGGCTCTGCTGCCCCTCATACCAGATTAGGGACATTTGGTTAATTAGTTCAGTAGTATCCCCAGGAGACTTCTGGCAATGTCTGCAGACATTTTTGGTTGTCACAAGTAGGGGGCAGATGCTACTGCCAGCTACTGGGTCAGACCAGGGATGTTACTAAACATTCTACCATATATAGGATATCCCCTTAACAAAGAATTGCTGGACCCAAATGTCAAGGTTGAGAAACCCCATGTTAGAGGTTCATCCAACTTTTATTTCTTCTCCTACAAAGCTAATGTCTCCCAAAGTGGCTCCCCAAGGGGCAGGCGAAGAAAGAAATCATATCCTTATAAATGAAGCAGAGGAAAGGAAAAGGGCCTGGGTTTATTGATCTATGTACGCATGCCACTACACTTTACACGCGTTACTCATTTCCTGTTTGTTTTTTTATTGTTTGTTTTTACAATAGACCTATATAAGGTGGGTATTTTTGTTACTCCCGTACTACAGAAGGAAAAACCAAGACCCTCTGGAGAAAGTAAGCTTTCAAAATCACAGGGCTGGGATTCAAACCCCAGTCTCACTAACTCTACACGTGGGACCCTTTCCTGAATTCCATAAAACCTCGCAGGTCAGCTGGAGGTTTGGCCTTTAACCTTTAATCAGAGAGTCAAGTCTGACTGAAGGAGTCTGGTATCTTGCCTGGGAAATGTAAGAAGTTTTGAGCACAGGGGCTGGGGGATGGTCATCCTGTCTGGCTTCCTGGGCCACCCAGACAGAACTCTGTACCCTCTCCTCCCATCCACGCCCTACACGTGCACCACTCCCCATAACCCATCTCCTCTCGGGTTCTCACTGGTCCAGGGTTTAGAAGCTCCTTCTCATCCTGAAGTCCAGCCCTTTCATCAGGAAATAAGTGAAAGGTCAAGACGTCACTGGGCAACCAAGTTCCTCAAGCAAAGAAACACTGCTATTGGCGGAGTAAATGCCATGGAAGCAGAACTCAACCCACATGTGCTGAGTTGATACCTACTGGAAAGTTGAGTAACAAGCAGGTTTTGGACCCCCTTTGGCCACTGTAAAATGCTTTTTTATCAAGCATGTATCTTATGCCAAGCCGAATGCAAGGCTCTGAGGTACCAGGACAGATAAAACAGGATCCCTGACCTCCAAGGGCCAACTGGTCTAAAAATGCTCCTTTACAAATAAAAGTGTTAAGATATGCGCTGAAAGCAGCCCTGAGCTAGGTGGAGAATGGAGAGTCGATACCTCATGTTTGATGAATGAATCAGTTGGTATAAAAAAGGAACAAGTACCATTGAAAGCACAGGTAGAGGACCGGAAACTGAAGGTACAGACGTGAATGAAACATGACCTGCAGGAGAGAACTCGGGAGAAGGGCAGTGACAGGCCGGCCTTTAATCTTAACAAGAATCCGACGTGTGGGTATGAAAGGACTCGCACCCTAGAAGAGGAGAATTAGTGAAAGTTCTGGAAAAATGCCTTCTCAGACTGGAAGCAGTCATGTATCCAGAGGTCAGAGCCAAGGGGAAAGGGAGAGATGGGATGTAGCAAGGACTGTTCAGGCACAATTGCCCTTTGTGTCTTTGGAGCCCTTCTGAGACTATCCCATTAAAACTCCCAGGAACTACAAGGCAGGCATTTCTTAGCCCCATTTGACAGGTGAGAAAGCTAGAACACCCACCTACAATCCCAGCAGTTAAGCAGGGAAGCCCTGGTGAGATCCTAGACCTTTTGGATCAGAGCAGGTGACTTCAGACTACAGTGCCTGGGCCAAATCAGGTACGACACCTGTTTTTATAAATAAAGTTTTATCGGAACACAGACATGCCCATTCACTGGCACACCGTCTATGGCTACTACCATGTTACGACAGCAGAGCTGGTAGTATGACAGAAAACCCGTGGTCTGCAAAGCTGAAAGTATTTACTGTCTAGCCTTTTACAGAAAAAGCCTGTCGCTGCTGCTCCTCAGTTCACTCTCTTGGCTTGGGTGGCCCAGTGAGTTCTGGGCTGGCAGCACCGGAGGGAGCCCTCCACCTGGGGGACATTCCCAGCCCTTGGACACTGCCAGACACTCCCTCCTCTGCTGGGGCACAGCTCGTAGGGAGGCAGAGCTCAAGGGTCTTCTCAGGACGTAGAGAGCCTTGTAAGAAAACACATCCCTTGAGGGCTTGAATTCCTGTGGCATCTCTACTATTTATATTGAAAACACCACAAGAACTCATTTTTCATGCTATTTCAGCTGAAAACAGCCATGGCAGGACCACAATCTGGAGATCAGGGTGGTGGGGGAGAGTGTGTTTGTGCAGCCGGGCTCAGCCTACCGGGCCCCAGGTTGCCTGTCCCAGGTGCACTGGGCCCAGGCCAGCCTTTCTTCTGGGATAGTGGGCTTGAGGAATGAGGGGAAGTCAGAGGGGAAAGGCGCCCCCACTGGAAACGCTGCCTCCTCTAATCTAGAAAAGCATGAAAACAAGAGCTGGCGTTCATATATCTACCTTGTTCGACAACCTAACATGGGTCATTAATTGAAATAAAATGAAACAAAATGGAATCCAGATGTTAGTATACATTCACTCGCGTAAAACTCAGAGACAAATCACCAAATGGAAGTGCACCAAAAATATCAGCAGTAGTTATTTGAGGGGCGGGGGGTTACCTCGTTGTCTCTATCTCAACCACTTGTTTTTTATTTATTTATTTTATTTTCATGGCACTTAGGCAAAGAGAAGAAGAAGAAGATAAAACAGATAAAATTATAACTTCGAATTACATTGTGTTTCTCCCTATAAGAATGTAAACGCCGCGAGAGATTATATTTGTTACTCACTGTTACATCCTTAGTGCCTAGCCCATAGCCAGCCTGGAACACAGCATGTATTCAATTAATAGTTGTTGATTGAATCAATGGTTATATTTTTATAAATGCCAGATGATCCACAGGGAACATAACTTAGAATTTTGCAAAACCACATTTTAGAAAGTATGTATCAATCAAGTCAAAGGATGGAAACTAATATCTTCTTTAACTCACATTTATTGATTACCTACTATGTGTCCACATTACCATTTTCCCGTCACCCGCAGGAGGCCCTGCTTGGTGCAATATTCATAGCAGATATTCAATTAATGCCTCGCGAAGATCCCTGACCACACAAATTGCATAAACCACCACTACCACAGTCACCACCTACTTCGAGAATGATATATAAAAACAATAGAAGAATTACTCATCTTTAAGAGATTAAATGTTCCAGTGAGCCCATTACCACAATCCCCGAGAGTCTGGAATGCATTTTCCTGGGAGATAATAAACTTGAATTGCAACCATAGGGAAGACAAGAACCCAAGCTTTTTTGTAGACGTTATCATGAACCATCATGAGGTTAGCAAATTGTGTGAATAAATAAACAAGTCAGCATTTCTAAGTTTCCAACACAAAGCCTGGCACCCGGTGTGCCTCATTCCACTAGCCTCCCTCAAACTCCATACTCCAAAGATCAAAATCAAAACACAAAATGAACTTGAGAGAGCTGGAAAGGTAACTACAAAGGGACTGAGAGTTGCATAAGTTAATACCTGCTTAGTAGTAAGCATGAGACATTGAGGCAGATTGTGACTCACTTTTTTTCCCCCTTTCACAAACATGGTAATGAAACCTTTGTTTTAAAGGCCATTTATTACTGTCCAGGAAGAAAAGACACCCAGCGAGTAGCCAAGATTGCACAATAATGGCTGGCCCAACTGCATTGTTCAAGACTGGCTCTCTGGTAAAATAAAACTGCAGCTTGGATGTAATCATAAACCTGGTGACTCTGTGGGCTTAGCCTGACCACTCTGAGCCTCTCTTCAAGATGCCCAGAACCTCGACACCATTACATACATCACATCTGCCAGCTACTAAGGTGTTTCAATAGTGTAGGAGTCAGTGAAGGGCAGCTGGGAAAATGACCTTCAGAAAGTGAAACAAACATTTTTCAGAAGATAACCACCCTTCACCAGCCATCTCCCAGATGATAAAAAAGAAAGAAGCAAATGAGACCTGTGCCACATGGCGCGTAGGAGCAATCCTTGCATTCCAGGGAGAAAAAGAAAAGCTACATCAAATTGCAGCCTCAGGTAATTGATGCCACATTCTTTAAGAAAGATTGTCGAATGATAGATTATTGGACACTGTTCATTCCACAAATGAGTATTAATCACCTGCTGTGTGGTGGACCTAGGTGCTGGGATGAAAAAGGCCAGTCTCTGCCCGTGACGTGAAGGGATGATTAACTTCTTAGAAACATGTTCAAATTTGCCAAAAGCCTCCTGGGAGCCAAGCTTTGTGCAAGGCGCGTCACCAACGTCATTCATCCATTCAAGAGGTGCTTATGAAGCCCCAAGTGTATACAAGAGAGTGTTCTAGGCACTCGGGTTACACTGAACAGACAAAAATTCTGTCTCCATGCATTTCACTGCACATCAGTATAACATCACCCTGCAGATACTATTCCAGTTTGATAGAGTGAGATTAGCCCTGACCTCCTTAAAGTCACACGCTTGGGCCCAGCCCCCCTGCAGGCCCTTCCTCCTCCCCCTGGACCAAGGGTCAGCTGCAAAAGCAAAGGCCTGCAAGGACCAGCTGGCAAGGCCTATTCCATAACGGCGACTTGTGTTTGCTTCTGCGTAGACACACTTTGACTATTCGGCTCCCAGTTATATGTTCCACTTCTGCCAAGATCACCATCATCATCATCATCACCATCATCATCATCATCATCAATCTCCCTCTCATTTTTCTCAAAACTCATAGCTCTTTCAGGCTTTTCTCCCTCCCCCCCCCCGCCCCCTCTTTAGACAGAGTCAGAGTTAATAAGAAATACTTCACTTTCTTTTTTTAACAATGTTGTAAAAAATAATCAGGATGACCATAATGATGAATGGCACTGATTCTCATCAATCAGTGGCTGTGGCGGGGGTGGGGGGGGCTGTAAGGAAATGGGGTGCACGGGGCCCATGTCTAAGGGGCAGTTGCTTCTCAAACTCAGCTGATGGTCACTATGCAAAAAGTCAGTCCAGTGTTGCCAGAACTCCAGATTTTTCAAGCAAAGCCAGGAATCTATATGCCTATGTTGGATCTCCCAATATTTAGATATTGTCAATCAATTTAAAAAATAAATTTTAAGTCTGTCTACCAACATTTTCCTGGCTACACAATACATATTTTGGTGTTAAATCTGGCAGAGTTCCCCAATTCATAAGCTCTGTATTATTCCAAGTGTTCTTGCCAGCAAATAGTGTGCGTGTTGAAAAATATTTTAACACATTTATTTAGAGTACCCATCAGTGGTCTTTTCCTTTCCATGTTTATAGATATGCCATAAAACCAACTACACAGAGACAGGGAAGAATGTGTTCCTATCAAACAGCACTGTACTCCCAGGTACCAAACATAAGGTGTTAACAAGTGCAGTAAAAGTTTAGAGGAGGGAGGTCACCCAATTCTTGAATAACTGTCAATGAGGAGAGGAGACTTTACCTTGGATTTGGAAGGAGGGGTCTGATCTGGACAGATAGAAAAGTGGCAGACAAGTAGCTCAAGAAGAGATGGAGCATGGGCAAAAGCTTGGAGATGAATACGAGCAAGTAATGTTTAAGGGAATGTAAACACGAGGGCATGAATGGAGTAAGGAAGGATGACAGGGAAGCTGTGGAAGGCGAGGACAGAGACAAAGAACTGTGTATAAAATGGCGACAGCCTCCGGTCTACTTCCTAAGATCAGAGTAAGACAGAGAATAAATGCTTGAGAAAGGAACTGTGGGGTATGTCTTCACAGTGCTTACTTAACATGGAGAATGCTCCCAATGAAAAGGTAAGGATGAAATGAGCTCATATACATGAGGACATTTTGACCAACACAAAGTATGCACAACATCAAGGGATTATTAATATTGATGAGGAGACAGTTTTCAAAGGAAACTTATATTGCACTCCCGAGAGAAGAATAATAAATTGGGGGGTCTCTGGCCATCGTTCATGCTGTTGTCAAAGTTCAGCAGGCACTTCCTTCTCAAAAACAATGAAGGGAAACTCATGCCATTGATTTCTGATCCAGCTGGGGATATTAAGCCAACAGAGGAAGGGAAATAGAGGTTAACACGGGGCCCTTTTTGGATTTCAGAGTCAAGAGACACACCCTACCCTTTCCCCCCAGCCTCCAACGACAATAATAATAATAATAATAATAATAATAATAATAATAATAATGGCAATAGCTCCTAATATAAGAAAGCAAGAAGTCTTACATTTATCAAAAGCTATGGTTCCCTTTCAATGGCATGACAACACCAGTTTTGGAATCAGACAGACCTGGGTTCAAGTCCCAGCTAAGCCACTTCTCAGCTCTGCCACCTCAGACAAATGACTGAGCTTCTCTGGTCCTCTCTGTGAAGAGAGAGGCAGCAAAAGCAGTTGCTCGTCTCATAGGCTATATGAGGATGACAGAACAATGTATAGTGAGACCGAATTACCCTCATGTAAATAATAAATCGGAGACAAAAGTGATCTCATTTCAAGGAGACACCAGAAGCCAAGGAGCTGGTTCTGGTGAGTTGAGGATCCCACAAAGATTTCATCCAAGATGTAAACGGGTTCTTGATAGGCATCTGTTTTCTGCGCCCCCCTGAGTCCACAGTACTGCCTTCCCGCGTACATGTTTCTCTCAGCGTCTAACCCATATGCACAGATTGCCCACAGCTGTCTCAACCACATGAAAGACCCCGCACTCCCCAGTGACCTGCTGGCACAAGGTACTCATTCATCAAGTGCTGGGAGCTCAGCACCAGACACACAATGAAAGGTTCGCCCTCGGGTTTTATTGCATTGGTATTAGCTTTCCCTGTCTGCAGCTATTTGATCAGCACAAAGCTTTACACTGTTTACAAACATTGGAGAGTTCTGGCCTTTGCTTCTTATTGACTTTTTGATACTTGCATCATTAATCTTTAATTTTCATTGGAAACTTCAGCCGGCAAGGAAAATGAAATGCTGCCTTTTGCCGTGCCCCTCTGAAAGAGGTCTCAGAGTGATGGAGTGTGCTGGGGGGAGAGCTGCCATTATCTGTTCTATGCAAAAATTGAAGCTGTGGTTTGGTGACACTGTGTATGCACTTGATACCAGCCACACCTGCCCAAGGCATTTAGCGCATGGTGAGCATTCAGAAAAGCAGTCCCTATGATCATTATAATGGTTACTACTGATTTTATTCTGTCCTGGTTATGTCCATAACTTGTATGCTCCAGAAAAAAGAATATATGTCAAAGATAGGAGGTGAACCTCTGAAGTAAATAACACTTTCATCAATAATAACCATTACAGAAATAGCAGAATGATAAAAGAAAAAGCAGTTGTCACTACATGGTCCAAGCTTCAGAACTTGAGCGTGGTGCAAATTTATTGTATTTTCCTTACTGGTGTCACATATAATTGTGGAAGAATAAACAGCATACTTCTTGCACAAAAAAGAATTGTTTTTGTCCAGATTTCTTGTAAATAATTTTCTAGATCAGCACTATCAAATACAACACTCTGTAATGATGGAAAAGTTGCATAACCTAGCAGAAAACTGATATATCCACGTTATTAAAAACTCAATGTGATTTAACAATTTCAATTAATATTTAATAATACCATATTCTATGATGTGTATATATACCATATTTTACTTAGCCACTCCTATACTTTTTCTTTCTACATTTGCTTTCCATTTAGTGCTGACCATTCAAGGGATACTTTTGAGAGTACTCCCAATAATATACACTAAAGCTGGGAAAGCTAGCTGTCCTATTTATAATTCTAGTATCTCTGAGTTTTATGTATCATCTAAGACTAACCAACCTGTGAGAAAGTTTCATGTACTAATCAATTCATGGGTATAAGTATATGGATGCCACTGAGATAGAATTATTCGATATACAAAATCTATGCTTTGGGGGAAGAACTAAAAGTTGCAACAAGTTGACTTCCTTGAAGATATTGCTATTAAATTCCTAGGTTGGCTTATAAAACCTTATGTTCAAGTATTTCCTGCTTGATTCATGAAACATTCTGGTCACAATATGGGTGAATCCATATTGTGATTAATAAGCAATTACATATTCTACCTAACAGAACTCACAGAAAGTGCTCTTATCAAGGGGATAATAGGTTACTTTCTTTTTTCCCTACAAATGCACAGAAGGAAAAAATTGACACACTCCTAGGTACTCTGTCTGCTATAGTCCATGAGATTAAAGAATCAATTCCCGATTTTGATAAGATTAAAGTGTCGTTGAGGACACAAGATGTACACAAAAACAATAAAAACAAATGCAAGACTCTTTAGATAC
>NW_017731452.1:1244320-1245747 GCF_001890085.2 Hipposideros armiger | reverse complement strand
TACACAGGGATAAGACACAAAGAAGCTGAGGATAAAGGGAAAGGAATAACTAGAAAGATGGGAGGACAATGGGTGCCAGGGAAACGTTTGGAATCGTGGGAGAGTGACATGGGAAGATATCTCAGAGCGCAGTGGTTTTGACATTTCATTCGGCGACATTTCCTTTTGTCTAATGAAAACCTACAATGGAAACTCTATAGCTAAACTGCTCCAGTAAAAGAGAGGTTGGGGACTTAAAGAACCGTTCTCTTAGCCCTCCTACCCCCACCCCATTGCCACAAAAAGAGTGCTCCCTAAGCCCCCAAGACTCCATAAAACAAAGTCTGAAAATCATTGCTGCATTCTGATTCTTTTTATTTTAAATCCGAGGAACTGGAATTCTGTGAGAAAAAGTGAATTGTGCAAAGTCAGTTTGTTAGTGGTAGAGCCATGAGTCACATCTCCTGATTTCCAGTCGGTTGGCTTTTAAGTACCAACAATGTTTCTTATGGTAGCCAGAATCGTGGGCGAGAACGCAAGTGCAAGAGGGGAGGATGGTGACCCGGGAATGATGCTGTAGAGAGTGTACACGTGGATGAGAGAGTCCTGGGCAGCAGCCCAACAGCACAGACAAGCTGCTGACCCTCCATCTCTGCAGAAATGCACAACATTTCTTGCTTTCCACAGGTCTCGGGAGAAAAACTCATTCTCTCTCAACCATTTTATACTTTTCAAAGTATTATCACATCCATTATTTCATTTTACCATCACAGGGACCCTGGGTGAGGGGCAAGCTGTGCAGGGAATATGACAGTATGCCCATGTCACACAATGGTCCAGAGATATTAACTTGTCTACGGTTACATAACCGTCCCACACCAGCACTAGGATTACAATCCAGGTCTTACAGCCTCCAAGACCAGAGGCCGTTTCAGTGTATACGCCCTTTCCTCCTGCTCCCCAAGAACAAAATAGGGCAGTTGTTAAAACTGATGAATAAACAAAAATACCAGAAGGTTATGTGTCCTGCCTAAGTCAATAATTAAGGTTTCTGGTTCCAGGTAACATGGAGGAAACACACTCCACCCTGCCTCCCCCACTGAATACAGATAGAAAACATGGACAGAATGCATGAAACAGCTGATTGAGTACTCTGAGAAATAAGTAGTAGCATGCTAATTGGGGAAGAACAGAATTTGAAGTACCACTGAACTAGTGGTGAGTCCTCCACTTTTTTCCCTCTGGTGTACCTTGGCCTGAGATCAACACACTAGCCCTGGCCATAGACAACAAGGCAGAGCCCGGAAAGCTGCAGCGAAGCCACCTCGCTCTGGCCTGAGGACCTGAAAAGGGGATTTCTCACTCCAACAGAGAAGATGGAAATTTCCCATTTTGTTTTCTTTTTCTTGTCTGCATTTTCTCCTCCCACGCCCCCCCCCCCCCCCCCC
>NW_017731452.1:1225709-1244170 GCF_001890085.2 Hipposideros armiger | reverse complement strand
TCTCTCTCTGTCCTCCCACCATTGGCCCCTGATATAGCCTATGAAAGTGGCTAATCCCCACATTTCTAGTCAGAAGACCAAAAGGAGGACCCTGAGAAACCAGAGAATATTGAAGAGATCACAGAGAGAAAGTCAACCAAGAAAACAGATCCATAAATGTGTTTACGAACACCTGGGGCTCACCCCCCTCTTACAGGACATGAGTGGGTCTGATCCTACTCAGCATAAAACACATTGGCCAATGAGCTAAGAAGCCACCTTGCAGGACCCAGTCTGGCCACTAGGTGGAGCACGTGCAGGCTATTTCCAAACAGCATTGAAAAGGCTTTGAAAACAGAAGAATGCTAGAATGCGAGAAAGAGCTTGGGTCCTGACCACAAATAAGTCAACTGACGGCGGAAGAGAAACATCAGTGTTCTCCAAGGATTTCAGAAAGACCAAGGGTCTCTTAACATAACATTATAAACACTCAAGATACAATCCAAAATTACTCAACATACGAAAAAATCAAGAAAATCTGAGTTCATGGGAAAAGACAACCAACAGGTACGAACACTGAGATAATACAGATGTTGAAATTATCCAACAAAAAACTTTTGAAAAGCTAGTATGTAAATTCTTGAGCAAGCTACTATACACTCTGTGAAACCAAAAGAAAAATAGGAAGTCTCAGCAGAGAAACAAAAGCTATAAAGAAAAATCAAATAATTTTAGAACTGAAAAACACAACTGCAATAAAAACTTACCAGATGAACTTAACAGCAGAATGAAGGTGACAAGAGTCAGTGAAGTGGATCAATAGAAATTATCCAATCTGAACATAGAAAAAAAAAAGATTGAAAAAAATGGAACAGAACCTCAGGGACCAATGTGATAATGACAAAAGTTGTCACATTCATGTGACCACAATTTCAGAAAGATGAGAAAGAGCATAATACTGAAAATTTTTTAAAACAATGGTTGAAAACTTCCCAATCTGTTGAAAGAAACAAACTTACAGATTCAAGAAACTGAGTAAATTCCAAAAAGGATAAAGCAAAATAAATCCACACATGACACAGCATAATCAAACAGTTAGAAACTAAAGACAAAGAATACACTCATTTTCTATAAAGGAACAACAATGGAATAACTGTAGACTTCTCATCAGAAACCACAGGGTCAAAAGGAGTGGCACAATATTTTTTAAGTTTTGAAATAAAAGAACTATCAATACAAATTCTATAACCAGCAAAAATGCCTTCAGAAATAATGGTGAAATAAAGACATTCTCAGATGAAGAAAAACTACAAAAAAATCATTTAGAACAGATAGACCTGCTCTAACCAAATTGCTAAAAGAAGTTCTTAAGAAAGAAGGCAAAATAATAGATAGAAGTTTGGAATATCAGTATAAAGAGCAAAGGAAAAAATAAGTATAACTGGCCATTCTTCTCTTGAGTCCTTTAAAATACATTTGAAGATTGCAAGAAAAGTTAATACATTTCCCAATGCAGTTTTATATATATATATACATACATATATATATATAGATAGATGTAGTATTATGAGACAATTACAAAGGGAGGGGACGTAAAGAGATACATACAGTAAGTAATCCCCTAGCATCATTGATAAGTTCTTGGAAACTTAAGACTTCAGTGAAATAACTATAAAGAAACTAATTTTACCAGAGGTTAATTGTATAAACAAGAGTTAAGTTTCTAGGGCATATTTCTGGTCACAAAAGCATTACCAAACTTCTAAATAAAGACCCAAAACACGTCTAATACTAAACACTGAAATAAATGTGAGCTATACATACATTTAAGAAATGATTATAGAAACAAGAAAAAATTATTTTCCAACCCACTTTTTCCAGTTCAGGGTCGGGTGGCACAGCTTCTCCCAGAAGCCCAGGGCACAAGGTGGGACCCCACCCTGGACAAGACGCCCCTCCATCGTGGGGCCACTCACATCCATACTTACATCACTTAGGCTGGGACAACTGAGACACACCGATTCACCTAATGTGTACATCTTTGGGACACAGGAAGAAATCAGAGTATGTGAAGAAAACCCCAGCAGAGATGGGGAGAACATGCAAACTCCATACAGTGGCCCCAGAAATTAATTTTTTTTCCTTATCAACGTTATAGTGAAACAATGTTGAACAAAACAAAGTTATTCGAGGACCTGCTGTATGGTGTAATGCAAAGAGATGCCTGACTCATATGATGGTTAAAGTGTTCACATTCCACCAGAAATGATAAAATGTTGACTTTCAGTAGATAGTGGAAAGTTAAATATATATAATATATAGCACTACCCCCAAAGCAACTACTTAAAACCTTTGCAAAGATAAAATAGATAAAAAGACTTTTAGAAAGAGTAGACCAATTTTTTTAACTGTTCAAATAACCCAAAAGTAAGCAGGAAAGAGGAAGCAGGAGGTGGAAACAAGTAGACATGGTCCCAAGTTTCATGATGATGAAAGAAGCAGATATGTATTTGCGTTGTAGGATTAAACTCCTGAAGGGAAATAGAAATCAGAGCTCTCTGACACAGTGGTCAGACAATAACGGTCAGAAAAGGCCTCTGGAAGATGAGCACATCTTGGGGAATGGCATCCCAAAAAGATGGAACAGCATGAGCAAAGACCCCAAACAAGAAACCGAGTGGGTGTCAGGAACAGAGATCACTGTGGCTGGAGTAGTGAATACAGAGAATGTGAGATAAAAGAGAGAAGGGAGGGCCGGCCGAGTAGCTCAGTTGGTTAAGAGTTGGCTTAAGGGTGCGAGATCTGAGCAACAGGGCTGCCAGTTGGATTCCCACATGGGCCAGTGACGCTGCGCCTGAGCTGAGCTGTCGCCGAGCTGCCAACAGGTGGCAGGATGGCTCAGCTAAAAAACAAAACAAAACAACAAAAAAAAGATTGCCTGTTCGATGGTGGGCTACGCCTACCTGCAACTAAGACTGAACTTGGCACCTTGAGCTGAGCCGCCACCCAAATGGCTCAGCGGATAGAGCATGTGCTCTTAACAATGAGGCCACTGGTTCAACTCCCACATGGGATGGTGGCTACACCCACCCGCAACTAAGAGTCAACACAGCACCTTGAGCTTAGAGGCCACGAGCTGCCGACGGGGAACCAGATGGCGACTGGCGCCCTCCACAACGAAGACTGAAGAACAACAACTTGGCTGGTCCCCTCCCCCAATTCCCCAATAAAATCTTTAATAAAAAATAAAAAAAAAGAGAGAGAGAGAGAAGGGAGGGAGTTCCTAGTTTGTATTTCATTCCAAGTGCAGTGAGAAGCTACTGAAGTGTTGTATTTGAAAAGCAAAGGGCTCTATTTTTTGAGGAACCTCCATACTGTTTTCCATAGTGGCTGCACCATTTTGCATTTCCACCAACAGTTCACGAGGGTTCCAACCTCTCCACATTGTTGCCCTCGCTTGTCTGTGGTTTTTGTTTTGTTTTGTTTTGTTTTTTTTGATAATAGCATGAGTCCCCTTACATGAGCTATCTAAAATAGTCAAGCTCAGAGGCAAAGGGCAGAACGGTGTTTAAAGCTTCAGTAAGGCAAGATGAAGTTCTGGAGAGCTACTGTCGAACACCGTGCCTACAGTTAACCATATTGCAACCATATTGGATTATACACTAAAAAAAATCTGTTAAGAGGGTAGAAAGCATTTTAATGTTCTTACCACAATAAAATAGAATTTTTAATTTTTAAAAATAAACACAATAAAAATGAAGATCAGAATTCATCTGAGAAAGGACAGGAAAGGGAAGGGTTACTCAGGAGAACCCTCCCTAGCCTGACCCCAGGTGGGAGATCCCTGGGCAGAGCACACACGTGCTTCCCTGAGGTTTGGCTGAGGATAACACAGCCAAACAGACAAGGAGGTCCCAGGCAAGAGCCAGCATTCTCATTCCTCTGACAGCTGAGTGGTTAGCTTCGCTGGGCAGAAAATGTGTACAGACCTGGATTACATCGAACAGCCAGATGCCTTATCTAAAAGACGACAGACAAAGCTTGATCTTTGCCCTAAGGGGAGAATTAAAAGGTGTTTATGTTTCAGAAATAATCAGAGTCAGACATCTCAAAATTAAAATTCTTTGTCAGCCTATCAATATTTATGAATGTGTAAAGTTTCCGACAGCCCCATTCCACAATTTCCATGCATTGCAAGTTGAGAGGTATTTGACCTTGGAGATAGATAGCACCTCTTTGCCAGCACATTTCTCACTGTACTCTGCAGAGTTCATTTTAAACTATGACCCATCTCCTAGCTAAGTTACCTATATTCAGCTTTCTCTTTGAAATCAACCAGAATGAGATTTGTTTCCTTACAAGAGACCTTGCAGGATGGAGAAAAGTAAACTACAGGTTCCCCCCTATAGAATCCACTCCAAAAAAACCCATGAATTTATGAAGCATGACTATGATGTACTGCAGCCAATCTAGTCTGGAATGAGGCAAGGTGTGCAGCATTTAGAATAAAAGGTTTCTCGTCATAGCTTTGACATTAACGTATCATGTGCACTTGGTCAAGTCTTTTATTTTCAGTGGCTTCAATTTTCTTATCTGCAAAATAAAGAGTCATTGTATGTGCATATATCATATGTATATGTGTGTAATGTGTATGTGCAAGTATGTACGTGTGTGTGTGTGTGTGTGTGTGTGTGTGAAGGTCAGTTTCTCTAGAAGCAGAGCCTGAGGCAGGGGTTCAGAGGCACGTGATTGATTGAGAGAGTGCTCTTTGACACAAACCTGTAAGGGAGGTGAAGCAAGACAGAAAAGAGGATGTGTTGAACAAGGATATGGTCTCAGGTCAAGTCTAAGCTTAGCCTGACTCATGAAAGAAGAAGAAACAGACCAGAAGCATAACACATAAACTTGTATCTCAGGATAGTCCCCACCTGGAGACAACAGGGTCAGCCTTTTTTTTTTTTAATCCCATTTTTAGGCACTGCAATGCCCCCAAAGTGGATGGGATCATTTCTCCTGGGTGAAGACGCTCCTGTCAGCTGATGAGAATTCTTTGGAAGAGGCCAGCCATGAGCCCGGTGCAGCCAGCATTTACAGCAGTCGGGGGACAGACACACATGTCCCATAAAGGAGAGCTGGACAAGGCACCAACATATATGTTGCATGTGTATGAATAAAAGTATATTGTGTGTATCAGAATGAAGGCACACATGCGTGAGCACACACACACGGGATGGGGAGAAAGAGAAAGAGGGAGACTGGCTTCAATTTCCTCTACTGGCTTGCACGGTTACTATGAGAACACAGTAATATCATACTTGAGGAAGTAAGTACTAGACACTTGGGCCTCGTGCCTTCTCAAACCCCTCACAGGCTTTTCCTCTGTCTTTCACTGAACCTCCCCTCACAACCAAGTTTACCTGTGACTTCAAAGTGGCTGCCGGGTGCCTCCTCTTTGCAAGGTCCCAGGTCTGCCTCCTCCTCTAACCGCCCCACCTACCGCACGAGTCATCAGGTGAGACACCATTAATAGGGACCCAAGAACAATACCCTGTGTGCAGTACCCATCTTAGGAATCGATAATGAGTGGGCTCAAATCCCAGTTCCCCATTTAACAGTTATGTGGCTTTCAGCAGTCAAAACCTCTCTGTTTTCCTCTGTGAAGGTGAGTGAAAACACCAACTTCAAAATTTTTATGATACATTTTTAAAGCTATGGTTAGGTGATATTTGATGGTTTTTTCCCTCTGCATAAAAGAGCATGTTTCTAGCATATCCAGGTTTTAAGTAGACCCCATAACACCACTGAAACTTCAGGACTCCATCAAAAAAGCAGTGATTCTACTTGGATTTAAAGAAAAAAGGAATGCATCATTCTTTCACGGAAGGAAATCTAACATTTAAGGGAGAAAAAGCATGAAAATGGGAGCATGGGGTGGTCCCAGGCCATGAGCCAAATGCCCTGGTAGCAGCTGGGCTCAGCTAAGAATGCTCAACTATTTTTAGCCTCTCTTTGGGCATACTGACTTCTGGAACAATGTCCTCCAATTGTGGTGTTGAGGGTGTATCCCGCCCTCCCAGCCTGATCCCACCAGAAGCAGTAATTCCATTCAACAATTCTGTCCAGGTACTCCTCAAAGCAGACAGGGATTCCGAGCCTTCCAATCCTGTAACTGGCTTTCATTTCAACACCCATCAAAGTACTTTGCTTGTAGCAAAGGGCGGTCTTTGAAACCTCCCCTCAACAGACTGCTCTGTGGTTTTCTGGTGCCAGCTGGCATCCAGCACAAAACATTGGCACCATTTTTGCTGCTTTCAGAACAATCCCACAAAACACAATGCCATCTTAGAAGCCCATGTAGTGGGAAAATGAAATTTGTAGCCTACTCTGGTTACCGATGGCTGTGTGATAAGTCACTCCAAAATGTACTGGCTAAAAACAGCCATTTTATTCTTTCTCATGGTTTTATGGGTTGGCGTGGCTAGCTGGATAGTTCTGCTGGTTTTTCTTGGGGACTTTCATGCCATTGCAGATGACAGTTGGGGCTGGGGTCACCTGGGAGTTCAACTGAAATATTAGCTGAAGTCTTAGAGCATCTCTTGCGTAACGATGTCCATGTGGAGAGGAAGACGCCCCAGGCTAAGGCAAGGTGAGGAAGAAGCAAGCCGTGAAACCTACATCTCAGATTTAAAAACAAGGAATACACAACAACAAAAGCCCTTTGCTTCCCCCTTCCTCTCCACTCCTTGTCTTTCCATGACCTCCTCAGCCAAGGTTGTGAGGTGAAAAATGAGCCAGCAATGGCGGGAATCAGTGAGCCAATGTTCAGGCACAACATCTAAATGCACACACACACACACACACACACACACACACACACACACACACACACACACACACACACACCCATTCCACAATAGGAGGTGAAGGAATGAGTTTATGGAGACTCTGTCATGAGAAGTGTAATTTTCTACCTGAAAATCTGAGTACTCTCTGAGGTTCATAACATTTTCTGATAAGCATCTCTGCTGCTCTGCAGTATGTCTCTTGTCAGAGGCTTCCAGCCCTGAAAAAGGTCTTGGAATTCTGAGAGTCCAATTACCTTTCCCAAAGGGAGTACTAAAAGGGATAAAGTCATGAAAAATGATTCTATATTTCTGAATCTTCGCTGATAAGGCGCACTGAAGGTGATAAGATGACCATAGATTTTCTTTCTGAAAATGGCATTTCTGGACGCAGTGCCTTTCCTGCTGCTCCATCTAAAACAGCAAGCTAATCATGCTCCACCCTGATTTCATTTTCTCTGTGCATTTCTAGTTGCCTGATATTGTCTATTATTTTATCGTGTGTCTCTCCATGACACGTAAACTTCATGAAGGCAAGGACTTTATCTATCTTGTTCACTGTCTATCCCCTTAAACAGTACCTGGTACATAGTAGGAACTCACTAAATATGTGTTGAGTGGATTAATTGACACTGATTTAATTCTAATTAAGTATAAGACACCACAGTATTTGCTTTGTGAGGTTGTGCTATGCAAGGTAAGAAGCTGTCCTTAATAAAACTGCCAAGTACCTTAATAACAATGCTCAGGAAAGCTACAAAAGCATTTAGAGGTCTAAACAAAGAATAATTGAGAAAGCACAGAAAAATAATCATGAAAGACTATAAATCTGAGCACTCTCCATTAAAATGAACAGAGATGTGATTCAGACAAAACTCTAGCATTCCAAGGGCTTCTGTGGCTTGGGTCCTGTTTCAAATGCCCATCGTCTGAGAATCAGGCTCTATGACCTTGGACTATTAACTTGCATTTTGTGGAACTCAGCCTCTTTCTCTACAAGATAAATATCCCTGCCTAGATGATCACTAAGGTTCCTTTCCATGATGACGCAGGAGGGAACTATGAAAGAAGGAGCAAGGGTTTTGGCACCAATTTCTCGGTAAGTCTGAGGTCTGAGGAATGAAATGATATTAGGCTAATAAAGATTAAAAGACCCATCATCGAACTGTCTTCTATCAAGATCTAGCTATAAGGACGTTCTCCGTGGAGCTAATTATGATAAAGGGAAAATTGGAAACCAAACCAGAAACTTTCAGAATTATTTATTTTTCATTAACTTCAGACAAAGAAAAATGGCAAAAATTGTTGAGTTTCCATACGTCTCACCCAACGTCTCCTAATATTTTAATAGTCTCTTTCTCCTTATTGCCCTAAAACGTAACTGGGTTGGGTGTAGTTTTGGGTCTTTTTTCTTGCACCCTGCTTTGTGCCTGGATTCTTTACTCAGCACTGAGCAACTGTCTTCTATTATGTCTTTGATTATCTCCTCATTTCCATTTTCTCTAGTCTCCCTTTAGGTAACTCCTGCTTGCTGGGGATTGGGCCCTCGTAGGTTGATCCCCTATGTCAATGGTTCTCTTGTGTTTCCTCCATAGCTTTTGCTTTCTATTCTGAGACATTATTTAAAATGTTTCTTCCAGGTGTAAAAGAACATTTCTTTATTGATTAGTACTACTATGGGAATAATAGTTTTAATTTAGAGCAAGGTGTATCAACTTTGGTACTATTGACATTTTAGGATGGATAATCCTTTGTCACGGGGAACTGCCTTGTGCATTGAAGGGTGTTTAGCAGCGTCCCTCGCCTCTGCACTCCTGATGCCAGAAGCACTGTCCCCCAGTTGTCAGAACCCAAACTGTCTCCAGATATTGTGAGTCGCCCCAGGTTGAGACCACTGATTCAGAAGAAGTTTAACTTCCTTATGTCTTCTCTTTTATAGGAGCCTCTTTTATATGGCCACAATCGCTAATACAATTAGGTTTTGTTCAATTTCTCTTCTTTTCTTTGAATTATTTCTGTCTTTCAGAGTCAAGTGTTCTTATTTGTTCATCTTGGTCCTCCTCTATCATTCATTTCCCTTAAATGTCTAGTGGTCTTGACTATATATATATATGTATATATGTATATATATATATATATATATATATTCAATTAATTAACATAAGTCAATGACTCAAATAATAAAAGTCACTCAAATGAGTCTCTGGGTTTTCTGTTGTTGTTGTTTTGAGCAGGTTTCTTTCCCCAACAGACCTCTTCCCTGAATAAGGGGACAGACCAGGAACTCAGAGCCTATGAATAAGCAGGTTTCACAGTAGGATGGTCCAACCCAAAGCAGGCAGGCAGATCAACTGATCTCCTCAACAAACATCAGTTCAGAGAGTACTTTTCTCGGGGCACCGACACCCACACCAAAGCCCTCCAGACGCTTTCCAACACTCACCCTGATTCTTGACTCTCCTCCAACCCTCACCCTCTGTAACCTACTGAGCCCAAGCCAGGAATGTCTCTGAGGCTCCAGGAAAAAATTAATTCCCAATTTTAACCCAACTATTACTGATTTTCCCTAGGTGTGTTCTGAGCCCCTTCCTCTAAATGCCTTTCAGTAGGTAAAGGATTAAACAAATTCTTTTACATACATATCATGGAATACCACATGGTAATAAAGAAAAACAAAAAACAAAAAAACTAGTGATGCAACAACTGGGATGGATCGCAGGGGAATTCTGCTGAGTGAAAAAGCCAGTCTCAAAAGGTTATACACTGTATGATTCCATGACAAAATTATGGAGGCGGAGAACAGATTAGTAGTTGCCAGAGGTGAGGGATGGAGCAGGGTGGCACAGCATGGGTGAGACGCTCAAGGGAGACCTTTGTGACGATAGAATGCTTCTCTCTTGATTGTGGTCATGGTGGTGGTTACATGAATACCCATGTGATAAAACGGTAAACATCTACATACACGCTCACTCAGAGTGCATGTAACACAGGTAAAATCTGAACAAGCCTTGTGGGTTGTACCAATGTCCATTTCCTGACTTCACTATTGTGCTAGTAATACAAGATGCTACCACTGGAGAGCACTGGGTGAGAAGTCACTCCCTTCACAGAACCTTACTGTACATTTTTTTGCAAATTTTCATGAGTCAATAATTAGCTCAAAATAAAAATATATATATATTTAATGGCTTCACTGTGACCCCACTTTCATTCCTGCCTCGATACTGGTGACCTTTCTGACCAACTGAAAGCTTCCTTTCCCATTCTTAGGCTAACAGGGTTTCATTCCTTCTATAATCATTTCAATGGGATTTCGAAAGGTACAGGAAGCAAAGTCTTGTGTTCACAAACAGCCATCCTGAACTGGAAACCATATATATATATATATATATATATATATATATATAAAGAGAAATATGAAGGCTCAAATAGTAGAGTTTCAATCAAAAGCTCAGCTTAGAAAAAACAAGATTTAAAGAATGCAATCTACATTTAGAAACATGTTATTCATTTATTCCCTTAAGAACTCGAAACTCTATCTTTGAAATGAGGTAGCACGTGAGAAATGTGTCGGACATTGCTAGGCCATGTAGACTGAGCAGATTGTAAAAAATTCCCCTTCACAGGGCTGTGCCCTTGGCTTTTGCCGAAGATCTTTCCAAGGAACATGAGATCAAAATAGCTGTTGCATGCACTGTGAAACTTCTTTTAAAGATATTTTCCTATAGGCTCCTCAGTGTCTCCTCTAAGGTATCTCGAACAATTTCCTTTAGAGCCGTGGCTCCCAGAGTATGGTCCCCAGTACAGCAATATCAGCATCACCTGGAAAGGTGTTAGAAATGCAAATTCCCCTGCCATGTTGACTCGGAAACTGGGGATGGGACCCAGGCATCTGTGTTAATAGGCCCTCCAGGAGTTTCCAATGTGTGCTTGAGTTTGTGCCTTAGAACATAGTGATGGGTTCTCTATTGCTGAATTTGGTTGCAATGAGAAGGTATTTTTATCATTTCAAATTTAAAAAAAAATAGGTAGCGATGGGGGAAATCCCTTATAAAATTGATTTTATTCTATCTTTCTACTGCTGGGAAGCTTGTATATTTTAAACTCCTTTTTTTTTTTTCCATTTTGTTCTTGCTGCTAGCAGATTCAGAGCCAAATTGGAAGGCAGTCATGGTAAATATATTAGCCCGCAGAGTTATCATATGGACTCCTTCCTTCTTTCCTTGCCCCAATTTCTTATTTTTATTTTATTGGATTTTGCTCCTTTGGGGAGAATAGAAAGTTATAAATATAGTCAATAAATAAAAGAATCCTTAACAGCAGTGGCAGTGTGTTCTTATACGCTGCCACATGTTCTGTTCAGAGTATGAAATACAGATTATGCAGGCTGAGTAGATGTTACCAGATATTAAATTGTTTCACAAAAACAGATGACAGACCAGGAAAATCCAAATACTGCCTAGAAAAAAATGGTTTTTACGTGTAACTCCCAGGGATATTCTTATGAAATAGAATTGTTATTGCCCTTTTGTTTAAATGTAAGAGAAAGGATTTAGGCTTAGATTTGTATATTAGTATACTAACCACTATTGTTCTTTTGGCTTCTTGCCCTTAGGCGATGTTTTCTTGTTGAGAATTATTTTCTGTTTCCATCATCTTGAAATAAATAATGTGTATTTCAATTGTCTTTTTATTTTCCCTGAGCCAACCGACCAATACAATTCCCATTTGAAAAAGTTCTCCTAAAATTTCATATATAACTAACAAAAAACACCAGGATGATTATTGATACATTTAACAATTCCATGAATGTGTTGTATTTTAGGTTTTTTGTCTGTGACACATTCTAACATGTCATTGAAAAAGGTATAGTTAAATACATATTCATTAAAAAACGAGATGAACAACCACAACAATAATCAATAATGTTTGTTGAGCAACACTTAAATTACTTCTTTTGTTTAAAGTCTGAGCTTTGGAGGATAGAGAAAAAGCATAACACATATTCTCTGAAGACTGAAAACTGACTCGCACAGACCACGTTCCCATTGGAGAGCACTGCTCTATTCTGTATCCCTTCAAATCTGCCTGGTTCATCCTTGGAGACCTTGCCTAATCATTTTGTAGAGGCTGGCCTCAGCCAGGCCCCTGACAACTGGCTAATTCCTGATCTAAATCAGGCAACTACACAGAACCTTGAAGCTGCTGCCCACCTGCTCCAAATACTTGGAATCACCTTCTGCTCCATCCCAAACGACACAGAGCCCCTGGGCATTGTTACTGGAACACTCCAGACTTCTGATAATTCTCTTAGAGCATACTCTGCATATTAATTTCCAATGGCGGCCATAAGAAATCACCATAAACAGTGGCATAAAACAACACAAATTTATTCTTACCTTTCTGGAGGTCAGAAGTCTGATGACAGTCTCACTGGGCTAAAATCAAAGTGTCAGCAGGGCTGTATTTCTTCCTAGAGGCTCCGGGGGAGAATCTGTTTCCTTCCTTTCCCGTCTTCTAGAGGCCACCTGAGTTCCTTAGGTCTTGACCCCATGTGTCTGCAAGGCAAGCAGGAGCTGATTGAGTCTTTCTCACATCAGCTCTGACGCTGACGCTTCTGCTGCTTCCACTTTTAAAGACTCTTGTGATTATACTGGGCCCACCTGGATACTCTCGGATACTTGCCTATACTAAGGATGGCTGATTAGCAACCTTAATCCATCTGGAAACTTAATTTCCCTTTTCCAAATAACCTACTTATAGGTCCTGATGATTAAGACATGAACATCTTTGGAGGGGGGCATTATTCTATCTACCATGACCAGCGATTCAACAAGTGAGTAACTGAGTGACCAACAGATGAGGCTGGTGGACTGACTTAATGAGTGTCCAGCTCTAGGTGATGACTGTTCAGTTTCTCCAAAGCAGCCTGTTTTCAGAAGATCCATTGTAGGGCAGAGCGGACGCTCAGCTCCCCCACTTACTCCTTCACCCCTCTGAGCGTCACTTGCCTTGTCTATAGTGTAAGGATAATAATAACACCTATTTCACAGGGTGACTATAAACATGACATGAGAAAATATGTCAGTGTCTGGAATACAGCAACAATATAAAAAGACATTGAAAGAATGAAAATGTAAAAAAAAACCACACAAGCCTGTGTTCCATGGTACAAGCACACCTCGTTTTATACACTTCCCTTTATTGTGCTTCACAGGTGTTGCGTTTTTTTTGATGAACTGAAGACAAGATTCTCCACCAGCAGAAAGATTATGACTTGCTTTATTGCGATACTTGTTTTATTACTATGGTCTGGAACCGGGCCTACAACATCTCCGCAGTATGCCCATACTGAAGTACTAAGTCTAGAGACATAGTATCCTAGAGCTAAAAGCATCTTGGCAACCATCAAATGGGAGATAAAGGAAGAAGGTTCAGAGAGGGAAAACAATGTGACTCAATTTGTGGCAGAAATAAAATTAGCCATCAGCATTCAGTTAGAAGCCATGACACATCTCTCTTCAATACCACTCAACCATTTATCAGGACTGTGATGCCAAGCAAGGGCATTCTGCATCTACCAGACGAGGGGTATACGCCCAACCCACTGGACACGCTTGCTTTGAGCCATGTCTGTGTAGGGATCATGCCCTCTCTAATGGGCGGGAACCACTCTCTTTATGCTGACTTCTATTTTTTTAAACGATGGTTCAGCAAAGTTTCAATAATATGGGGACATTTTCCACCATGGATACAAAGCCAGATACATAACTGTATATTCACCATAGCAGCAGTTATATAGAAATAAACATTTTATATGACTTTCCATTACTGCAAAAGAAGTGTTTATCTTGTATATGTTGGGGGTTTTAATTTTTTCTATCTTTTCTATCTTTTCCAGATATTCAAAGTGAGCAAGATTTTTATAATAAATAAAAGTAGAAGTGCTTATTTAAAAAAATAACAATAATGAGAAAAATTACCTTTTTGCTAAATGATTTTATTCCCTCAGAACTCCAGATTTCTAGAACCTAGATATTCAAAAGAAATATTTACTTTATATTCTCAAAAATATTTCTCATAGCTGTTCCTTTCCCTATTTCTAGGGGAATCTCTGCTTTATCCTATATTGCTGTTAAAAAAAAAACTAACTGTAACTACCTCAATAAGCAAGTCTATGGGCCATATAAAACTAAAATACACCCATCAGTCAAAACAGTGAACCAAAATGCATGGTTAGGTAGACATCCCATAGTCACCATCACCAGCCTCACGCAAGCAAAATTATGAGCTTTATGCTGTTTTGCCTTTCAGTTATCACTACATTCATTATAGCGAGCTCCTTTCTAATATAATTTCATATCAAATAAAGGAATGTGTTCAGAGACTGTAACTCTAAGTAGGAACACAGGTCCGGTCTCTCATAACCCACATTCCCCTGGATGCAATTAGTTGAATCTCTTTCCGGAATGTGTTCTTAATGTAGGCTTTTACCGTGGACCATTTTTCATGTGTCTTGGTTTTTCATCACTCAATTGTTGAATACGACCACAGACATTAAAATGATAACATATCATGTTGAAATCAAGGTTAAGTTCAAGGGGGAAATAACATGCTCTGTCTACAGTTAGAACAAAGGAAAGCAATTGCTGATCGCGACTGCATCATTTTCATAATATTTGGACTTGTTTCTTGCTGTCCCATTTGGGTTAATGGAGTTACATTTTGAAAGTCGTTCTAAAGCATTCAGAGGTCATTGTGCACGTGGCGGGGGGAGGTTAGGGTGGCCAGTTTTCTCAGAACCAGGACCTTAACAATTCATTACAATGGCCAATCAGATGGCTATTACAGAAAGCTCTCAAAGCCCTCGAATTAAAATGGAAAGAAACAGTCTTATTCAAAGTGACTATGAATAAAGAACCTACCTGGGGTGTAAGGGGGGGGGGAGTTGGAAATCAAGCCCTATCTGATATCTAAAAGGATAATTCCAACAAATCAGAATTATGAGATGTTCAGGGTTCATTATATGAATTGCTAGCCTGCCCTTTTCTACTGAGATTCAGAAATTTCCCAATATGGCCCTTGTTAGTCCAGCTTGTTTGCTTTATATGAACACTGATTCTCCCTCCATTTTATCCCACCATCTATACTACTTCTTTCCATAGCTTCAGTCTCTGCAACATCCTGACATATGGGAAGGTCATTAATTGTCAGGGCTTAGAATTTGAATGATCTCACCAGCCCACTCATGTTTTTGAAAATCTCCTGTCTCTACTTTGATATAATTATTATCATAATCAAATCAACAGAAAACACTCACTGAATGCTTTCTATGTGCCAGGCATTTTTACTCACATTATATTATTTAATTCCTACAACCACCATATGAGGCAGGTAGCCATGATTAAACTCTCCTAGCCTCAGTGTTCTCATCTATAAAATGGAGGTATGCAAAAATGACACAGACCACACAGTGGGTAAATACTAGGTCTGGAAATCACACCCCAAATTTCTTAACCCTGGAGTCCATAGTCATTAACCCTTCACTATGCTTGCCCCTGTCTCCTTGCTATCAGAATCCCCAAGGTCAACCTTATCTAATCAATCAATAGAACTTGATATCTTCTGGAGTTTATCTTACTCCAAAGGATATATTGGGTTATTTGATTTTCTATGTTTTTCATTGCAAAAATGTGTCATGACTTTTCTGACAACCCAATACATATACATACATATATATATATATATGTATGTATGTATATATCCACTTAGATATACAGATGGTCTCCGATTTAATAATGGTTCAACTTATGATTTTTCAACTTTTCGATGGTGTAAAAGCCATACACATTTGGTAGAAACAGCACTTCAAATTTTAAATTTTGATCTTTTCCCGAGCTAGTGATATGTGGTTTGTACTCTCTCATGACTCTGGGCAGCAGCAGTAAGCCACAGCTCCCAGTCAGCCACATGATCACAGGGTTAAAATAACCGATCCTGTACAGTGTACTCATTGTGTGAGATAATTTTGCACAACTGTAGGCTAATGTCAATGTTCTGAGCACATTTAAGGCTGGCTAGGCTCAGTTATGATGTTCAGCAGGTTAGGTGTATTAAATGCACTTTGGGCTTACGACATTTTCAACTTCTAACGGATTTATTGGGAGGTAACCCCACCGTACATTGAGGAGCATCTGTATATAATTTTAGGATTACAGGAGAGTTGCAAAAATAGTACAGACAGTTTCCATACATCCCTCATCCAGCTTGCCCAAACGCCATGCTTTTTTCACACTGTCTTCAGTCTTCAGGCATTTATCGTTAAACTTAAATCAACAAAACCGCAGCACGATAAGGATGCAGTCACAAAACCCATCTAATATTTTAATAGAGCCGCACATTGATGACACAACTTTCCCCTTGGTGGAGGCTCTCTGCTGGCCACCTCACACTTACCTGTTATTATGAATGATTCCCTCGGAGCACAGCACAGGCACTGACCTTACAGATCCGCATGTGATTACATAACAGCTAGGTCGAGGATTCTTACTTTGTTGGATCCTTCATGAATTTAAGGAATTGCCCCTCTCCCTAGGGAATGCAGAGACGAGCAATCCTACATGTTACAGGCCGTTTGCAGACCCAGGGTTCCTCTCTTTGAGTTCAACCTTATGTTTTATTTTATTTTTTTGAAAGCTAACAATCTGGTCTAAGCTGCTAACCTCACCTGCTATCTTTTCCTCAATCTTCACAGAGCTTCTCCACATCACTAACCTTGGGAGGCTGCCAAAGACATGCAGAGCTACTCCTAAGACATGGCTTTCAACCGCTGAACTGCTCTTGGTTTGGGGCCATGGAAATGGCCATCTGCCAAACAATACATGTAACTGCCACCAGGACAATCTCGTCAGGCAGTGAGACATTGGATCCACTTCTCCCAGAGTGTCAAACCCATCACTTCAGGGACTTCCTGACGACAAACCAACCCAGTTGGCTCCTCAGCTACGGACTTGCCGAAGGTCAATCCACTTATCCCTGCAGACCCCAGTGACTTCTCACAAATTAGTATTTATGAGTCTAATATTCTGTCCAAGCTACATTCAAAGTGCAATGGTTCTGGATTCTTCCTTGATAAACTGAAAGTCTGAACTTCTCAGGCCAACAGTCTACTAGAAGATTGGGTGGTTGTTAATCAGATCACAGCACCTAAGAAAGGCCTTAAAAAGAATCAGAGGGCAGCTGGTCACTGAGTTCCTCAGCACAAGACAGTGAGCCTTCCTCAGGGAACCTAACACCGAAATGTTCATTGCATTTTCAAATATTAATGGGTTAAAAACATTAAAGGCTACTTCCAACAATACCCACATTTTAAAAATACAGCATTAGTTAACTTAGCTATGTGACTTTGCTCAGCCAAATTTTCCTCTTTTCTAAAATGAGGAAATAATGCACAGAAAAAAGGACCCTGATAAAGATGAAATGTGACAATATGCATAAGGAACTTTGCAGCAAGGACAAATTCAATAAATCTGTTCTCTATCTCCTAGAATTCTTCCCAGAAATCCCTGAAATCCAGAGCAGCAAGAAGGTAGAAGATTCTATAATTTCTGACACATCAAATTTTGAGACACATCAAAATTTAGAGAATTTAAGTGACTACTGGTATAAATTTCTGGATGCCTGTCAAGTAGTCAGAAGCCAACAAAGAACATTTAAAATTAATTTGGATCCTAATAAAATGGTACACCTAAATCTCAACATACCATCACACATACATCAAATGTAAGTAGTCTCCTCACACTATTTCAAAGACAGATATTGTCAGAATGAATGTTAAAAATAAGATCCAAGGATATGTTTTTTACAAGACACTCACTTTGAATATAATGATATAGGTAGGTTATAGGAAAAGAGTGGGAAAAGATGTAGCATGAAATATTAATTTGAAAAAGTTGAAGTGACTCTACAAATATCACACAGTGTGGATTTCAGAATAAGGAAAATTGTCAGAAATAAAGAAGAACACTATAATGATTAAAAGGTCAGTTGACCAAGAAATAACACTCTTAAGTGTGCATTTACCTAAAAACAGAGTTTTGAAATACATGAAGCAAAATCTAACAGAATAAAATGGAGAAATAGAGAAATCCACAATTATAGGTAAAGACTTCAACACTCTCTTTAAGGAAGAAATAGCATGAGTAGACAAAAAAAAAATCAGCAAGGATATAGAAGACTTAGACATCATCAACCAACTTGATTTAACTGACTTTTGCCAGGGGTCCCATTACCAAGATGAGAAGGACACTGTAGCAAAATAACCCGAGTGGAAGAGAAATTTCATTAGAAGAATCCTGGACAAGTTGCTAGGGGATGGATGGCATGTGTCTTAAGTCCTGGATTAGCCCAAGTAGTGATGAAAAGCAGTGGGCCTTCACTGGGCTTCTATCTTCTTACCTGTGTAACAGGTAGCTGGTATACAAAGCAGTGATGTGAAGTGGTTAGGGGACCAAAGACCGACAATCTAGGTTAAGTCCTAGTTCTGCCTCCTACTAGTTACATGAACTTGGTCAAATGCCTTAACTTCTTTATGTCTTTCTGTGCTTGCCTGTGCTGCATTCTCTCATCCACATGTAAAAT
>NW_017731452.1:1222861-1224514 GCF_001890085.2 Hipposideros armiger | reverse complement strand
AGTCAGAAAGAAAGAATATACTGATGTCAGAGAAGAAAGCTATCCAGGTTCCCAAACAGAGAGTGTCTTCCAGGAAGGTCACACTCAAGTTCAAATTTTCCCATTAAGAAATTTTCAATGTCAACTCTAACTGAAAAAGAAAAATTAAAAGAAGGAAAGAAAAAAGGAAAGAAATAAAAAAGGAAGAAAGGGCAGGAAAGGGAGGAGTTTACGTTACCAGTAAATCACGGTCTCTGGGACTGATTCTACTTAATCAAACTCCTAAGTGGCTGATGTACATTTTTTGGATTTGTTTGTTTTTGCTTTGTTTTTAATTTACTCTGAAAAAATGGATGCCTGTCATTCAGATCACACCTACACAAATAGCAAAAATACATAGAAACAAATTAGTAACCAGATTATTAGCTCAGAATGTAATCTCCAAAAAAGGGGGCAGATGGGTGGGAAGCGACGATCTGGAATAACAAAGACAAATCGTTGGCATGTGTTCCACTACGACCATTTCTGCACTAATGGCAGAAATTGTTAGTCAATCATTAAATGCTGTTGCTGATGACGTCTGATGCAGCCTCTGTATCTATCCACACAATCAGAGTTGTTCTATAAGATGAAATCTTATATGCCCTATCTGGCCTGGAGGGGTAATTAGTCCCAGCCAGGGATCTCCTTTTTCTACTATGAAACAGAGTTATCAGAATTTATAGAAGGTTTAGTATCCTCTCACTGCTGAGACTAGAAAATTATTGCCAAAGTCTACTTTTGGTGAGCATATCTGACAAACAAAATTAAAGAGAGATAGAGAATAACGTTGAACTTTTGGAAGAAGACTCTGGAGACGAGACTTTAGCATCTGTATTTGTAGAAACCTCCATGGAGATTTGGTGCATCTTAAAAGTCGTGCACTGCTGGCTCTCCAGGAAAAGAAACTACCTACCCCATAATATTCAACTGTCCTGTCTCTAGCATTACAGGTAATGCTGACGAATCTAAGCCTTGCTTGATAAGTGAGGACAGTTACTCAGGACCTTTCAATATGGCACTCTCGACTGCTCCTCTCAAGCAATTAGATGTGGTGTGTTTGGCAATTACGAGAGTTGTTCAATTCTCTCTTCTTCTGATCATGGTAGAAAGACACTGAACTGACATTTGCCCGGGCCCTCTTAAGTGTGACTTGATTGGCCAATGCTATTGGAGCTGAAGAGACCTGCAAAGCTCAGGAGACAGTCCCTGATTCACCACATTCTCTCGCCCTCTGCCAAGTGGCCTGCATCCGTCTACATGGTAGGTGCAGCATCAGCTTAGGGCTTACAGGGATGTGGGATAGAATCCCCAACCCACTCAGGACAGGCATTGTGATGGTTAATCTCAAGTGTCAATTTGACTGAAGGGATGCCAGACATTGTTTCTGGGCGTGTCTGTGAGGGTGTTTCAGGATGAGACAAATCGGAGGACTCAGGAGAGTGTCCTCCGCAATGCAGGAGGCATTTTCCAATCCATTGAGGGCTGGAATGGTACAAAAGGAGGAGAAAGAAGGAATTTCCCCTTGTTTTTCTGCCTCCCTGTATAGCTGAGACTGCTCACTTCATCTTCTCCTACCCTCAGGCTGGGATTTACAAAATAGGCTCTCCACCAGCTTGCCTGGGTCTCCAGCTT
>NW_017731452.1:1210329-1218531 GCF_001890085.2 Hipposideros armiger | reverse complement strand
AGAGAAGTGGGTCATTTCCTTAAAAATGTTGCATTCTCTAGACTCCAGCTTTCTCTAAACATGGAAGGAATTGATGCGAAAGAAGTCTCCCATGTTATATTCTTTAAAATGCAGATGTTTTCACGTGTTCTCTCACAAAATTAATTATACCTACATTGTATTTCATAATTTTGTAATAATTTTCCAGTGGTCACATCTCTCTCCCTTAGCCTCCAAATACCTTTATTTACTGAATTGGTAAGAGAATAACTGTAAGACATGCTGTGACCCAGGTCCTCTAATGGACTACAAGCTCTAAAGGGCTAGGCTGTGCCTGAGTCACCATTCCTGCATCTGTGATTTTGCACTTACTGGTTACTCTGCTTTGAATTACTTATGGTAGACACTTTTCAATTTGGTTGGCTTTCTAGCCAGAAGATTTAAGAAAGGTTCTTCAACTTTCTCCTATCTTGGGGAATTCTATCTATGTTCTACTACAGAAGCTGAATATGTCACATACTGGTTTCTCAGACTCCCTTGATGCTAAGGCATGAACACGACCCAGGTTCCATCAGTCAGATGCACCCATGTTAGACTTTGAAACAGGACCCAGCAGTGCCAAGAAGTGGGACTGTCTTTGGCAGAAACACAGGTTGCAACAAGGGCACAACTATAGGGCTCTCAGTCGAAGTGTTCAGGGCTTGAGTTTTTTCACCAGATCAACTCTAGGGTCTGATTTTGATCTTTGTCTCTGGCTGTATAAATCCAAGCCTGTTTCTTAGCCCTTCTAACAATACCCTTTTAATAAGACTCTTTTTCAGTTTAATGCAGCCAGAATCCATGCTCAGAGCTTCTAGCTAAGAGTTCTCACTATGCCTTCCTTACTTGGAGAACCAGGACAAAGCTCCCACTAGCTGGTTGATGAGTGAAAATATGAGGCAATCATATTTGTTGGCTATTGTTGATATAATTTCTGCAGATAACCCGGAAGATGGGGTTTTTAAAAAAACGGACTGAGCCTCTGGGTCCAGCTCAGGCCACCATTCTCCTTTCTGTGGGAGCAAAGATTATCTTTCGAGATAACTACCCATCAATCTGATAAAAATGCTATATATTTGTAGTGACTCAAAAACACTCTTTTTAAAAAGAATCCTTTCGTCTTTTAAAACATGAAAATCCTCCTCTGAAGAACGATTTGTTGTTGGTTTTTTTCAGGTAAGTATTTTGGACCCCAGGTTTCTGCACACTTTTTACTGAAAAATGTTTTAAAGTAAATGACACATCATGTTTTCAGAGCAGAAACAGACATATCCATGAACCTGCACAGCCCAATCCTTCCTTTAGTTGTGGCCTTGGGACCAAGTGAATCGTGCTTAATGGCAGAAGTCCTCTCTCCAGCGTTGAGAAATAAGATCTTTTCTGAACAGGGAATAAGACGCTGTCACCTTCCAGGGTCACTCTCCCCTCAGGCCTTCTATGTTCAGTTCTAAAACTTCTGTTTGGGGACTCCCCTCCTCCATGCTGAGGATGGAAAAGCATGAGGTGTCCTCTGAGCAAACTTGGGAACTCACCTCATCATATTGTCACCACGATTTTAGGACACAGCCATGAGCAATGATGTGTAAACAGATCCACAAGTGGGCCATTGTTTCAGGCTGTGGTTACTCATATGTCAGTGTGCTTCCAGAGCGCATGCTTCTTAAACGACAGCAGACAACACACAACAGACGCTTAAATTACATAGTTGCGGGTGTAGACAGAGCCTTCTAACCTTGGCTCTCAATCAGAACAAAATTTGTGCTGAGACTTAAAGAAAGTCCTGTGCTGCTGAGAACGCGCATCCAGGGAAATCTAAAAATAGGGAGCTGCTTCACTGCGGATGCCCAAGGGAACCGTAAGATAACACTTCGCTATACGTGTGTTTTAGGCAAAATTTATCTGCTAACCTACCAGTAGAGAAATCCTACCTAGAACCCAATGGGATAACTTGGATTCCACTTGCTTGTCAATTTCAAACAATGGGTGATGGGGTCCTAATCTTGGGCATAGTGGGAAGGAGTGCAAGATCGATTAGTTATGTCTGCCACGTGATTGGAAATGGGTGTAGTAGTACGAGTTCCGTGGACTTGAAGACCCTGTTATCCAGTGTCTCAGTATCAGTTAAGCAGTGCCTGATTTCCTCAACTCAGTGTTGAATTCTCCTTCCTTGGAAACTCCAAAACTGTCTCCTGCTTCTCTTATAACACTTACTATATCCCACTCTTTATTATTTGCATGTTTCTGTTTTCACCTTCTAGGACCTGTCATTCCCCAGGGCAGTAAATGGCATTTTATTTACTACTACATTCCTCTCAGGTCCTAGCAATTTTCTATGCATTCTTTTACCTATTCCTTAATTCAGAAACAAGTATCAAATGTCTCCTCTGTGTTGGGGCTGGTGAGGCTCTGGAATAGAGGCATAAATAAGATTCAGTCCATACCTTCAGTAAGCTCATGGCCTAGTAACCTGTTGACTGAATGAGGCAAACATTGTATTCTAGTTTTCCAACTGGTGTGATTTGTGCTAAAGATCATCTCTTAAAAGAGTTTCCCGTTTTATGACTTGTGAAGCCATCCCAGTGAGATGGATGGAACAGTGTACTGAGATCATCATATCAGAGAGGTTAGAAGGCTTACCCACAGTTTCACCATGATGTGTTTTGACAAATAGACTAAAGAATGTTTTTGAAAGTAACCATGAAGCAAAAGGGGAAACCCTCTTCCCTAGTGCTGTGACCTGGAGTCTCAGCTCTGACACTCACCCCAGGTTCAAACAGCACATGAGCCTCGGTGTTGTTGGTTGGTTGAATAATGGTCCCCACAAAGATGTCCATGTCCTAATCCTTGGAACCTGAGAATATGTAAGGTTACATGGCAAGAGGGAACTAAGATTGCAGATGGAATTAAGGTTGCTAATCAGCTGACCTCAAGATAGGGGGAGCATCTTGGATTTTCCAGGTGGGCCCCACGTAATCAAAGCATCTTTAAATGAGGAAGGAGACAGGAGCTAACCAGAGAGATCGCAGCACGACAAGGACTCAGCTGGACATTGCTGGTGTTGGAAACAGAGGAAGTGGCCACAACCAGGGAATCCAGGCATCCCCTTTAGGGGCTGGAAAAGGCAAGGAGACAGGTTCTGCAAGAGTGTCCAGAAGGAACCCGGCCAGCACCTTGAGTTCAGCTCTGTAGGACTCATTTTGGACTTCTGACCTCCAGAATTGCAAAATAATAAATGTGTGTTGTTTTAAGTCATTAAGTTTGTGGTAATTTGTTACATCAGCCACAGGGATCTAATACAGAGTCCTCCTGAGCAAATTAGTTTCAAAATATCCTGGGGCCAGCCGAGTGGCATGTTGGTTAAGAGCTGGCTTGGACCAGAGGGCCCCGGTTTGGATCCCACATATGAGGCCCAGTGACACTGCCCTCCACAGCTAAGATGGTGAACAACAGCTCAACCTGGAGCTGGGCTGTCGTGAGTCACCGGTGAGGGCATAGACTGCAGCCCCTGCTGTAGTGGGTTGCCATGGGCTACNAAATATATATATATATATTTTTTTATTGGGCATTTATATATCTGGAGAACCATGACTAACATAGACACGTAGAGTGCACAAGAAATAAACTTTTGTTCTTTCAAGCCATCAAGATATAGGGGTTGTTTGTTCATTCAGTGTGACCCAGCCTATTCTGATACATCATGTAAGAGAAAAAACATTTTTGCAATCCTTGCAGAATCTTTATGTGAACTCTGAACAGGTCTCATCAAGGTTCCTTCACTTTTGGGAAACTTCAATCATCCCAGTTGATGGAAATAGGCTCTCTTGATATTGTGGGATTTTTTTCAGATGCGATCTCTAAAGAAGACCAAAAAGCAGGTTTAGATACAATAGGGAGGCGAAGGGGAAAGGAAAAAGAGGGGAAATGCACATGGGAACAATTCTTCGGGCCTCGTGCAAACTTGTGCCGATTCCTGGCTTTTGATTCCTTCAGGACGACTGGGCAGGGGCCCAAGCCAATCTGTGTTGGAATGAGATACACTGAACCACAGCGTGTGTTGGGCTTAGGACTACCATCGAAAGCAGATGGGACCAGGAATAGTTAAATGTTACCAACTATCATTTTCCAGGCAAACATTTAATTTTTTTGTTGTTTATATGTCTGCTCCACAACAGGAAAAAAAATTCAAATAACTGACTTAAGAGGGCTTGGTACTAGAAAGACAGTATTTTTTTCTGTCTAGCTTTCGCAATATATACTAGTACTTTTAGGCTATGAAATATTTTTCAACAATACGGTTACAGATTTTAAGAAGTGCCATCCAAAAGCTATAAACTACAAATCCAACTCCTAAAAGTTCACACAAGTTCACACATGTCAAAAAATAAAATTTTTTGATATAATAGAAACCATGTTTTCTTGGGTAAAGTAGGCTGCTGATATTTTTAATAATGCTATAGATGATTAATTCCCAATCGGGTATACTGAAGTCATTTTCTTACTGTCTCTGTTATTTTATTTTCAAGGATATGTTTTACAAGAAGAGTTGAAAGTGATAATGGCAACTCATATAAAAACATTGTTCTTTCACAAAAAATGTCATCGAAACTACATATTCAGTTATGGTTTTATAAAATTATAAGGTTCTAGGAATATATTTTATAACTGAATGTGGCACTTAGATCTACTTTAATGGAACATTCCAAAGAAGAAGTTCAATTACAGGACAGAGAACAGGTTTTTTTCCCTTTCAAATCAGATATTCATTGCTTTTTTAAATGGGGTACATTAATTCATCCATTCATTTCATCAAAAAATATTTGTAAGTACTTATCACTCACCAGGGTCAGTTCTAGATGCTGAAGCTACCACTGAGAATAAGACAGACAGGAACCATGGACTCATAGAGTTTACATTCCAGTGGGGATAACAAATAAACAAGACATGCTGGATGGATGGATGGATGGATGGATGGATAGATGGATAGATGGATGGATGGATTAGAGAGATAAAGAGATAGATTAGCTAGCTAGCTAGCTAGATAGCTAGATAGATTGATAAATAGATAGATAATAGATAGAAAGATAGATAGATAGATAGATATCACTGATGACTTCATTATACTACGTATAAGTTCTATAGTCAGAGGATAATGAATGTGGTCAGAGGTACTAGTTACATAAGAGATTCAGGGAAGGCATCTCTGAGTAAGATACCTTTGGGAAGAATCCTAAATGAAATGAGGAAGAATATTTCAGGTAGAGGGAAGACGAAGTACAAAGGTCCTAAAGAAGGAATAAACTTAGAAGATTTAAGAAATAGATATTGAAAATGGCAAGATCTAAAATGGAACAATGGGCAAAAACAGTAGTGTAGTGTGCAGAAAGAGATCATTGGAGACAAGGGGGTCCTCTAAAGCTGCAGCAAGGATTTTGTGAAAAACTATGGAAAACGTCTGGGTCGTGGTCAGCATTCAACCATTAGTCTTTCCTTCAGTTTTTCCCAACTGTATTTATTTTAAGAAATGTCTAGTCAACAGTCTTAGCCACTGGGGTTTTAGTCCTCCTTTAAATTGATCTCCACTTAAAATGTAGACCATGGCTATCTCACTATGCAGCACAGCCTTTCAACCTTTAATTTGCATGAAAATTGCTAGATCAAATAATGGTGACCTGCACAAAAACCACAACTGTGAAATCAAGTAAACCCTATAAAAGTGGCCAACCCAGAGAATTTGCCAAATGCCACCACTACCAATTAGAAGCTGTAGTAATTTGGGACAACATCTTTTAAAAAGAATAAAAAGTCTTTCTTCCAAAGAGCACCATTAAGAGTCTCCTGTTATTGCGAGAACACAGAGTAACAGGGTTTAGCATTACTATTCCCCAGCATTTGGTACAACTGAGGAACTGCTACGTTTCACTGTGTGCTTTGGGATCTTTCAGTCTATATATTCCCTGACTTTTCCCAAACGCAATGCAAGGAACTGCCTCTTTCTCTTCTTTAGAAGTATAAAATTGAGAACCTTCAAGTTCACCACTGCAAGGAGACTTTTTGGTTGAGAAGTCTTGCTATTAATAGAATGTGCAGCACGACTCTGTCCCTGAGAGCTACATGTCCTACAGGATTCTGGCGCTACCACCCATGAGCCTTGAGTAGTGTTGGAGCAGGAGAAATTACTCACACTTTAGTCTAAATGGAGATCAAAGACCCTTCTCTTCATATCCTATAACTTAACCAAAGCAACACAGGAGGGGTCACATCTGACCATCTGCTAAATGAGAAATCAACACCCAAAGAAAGAATATCATGAATGCAGATAATCTAGTTGACCAAGAATGACTATTGGCTGTCATGACCTTGTGGCTCTGTATACCTGAAGGCAATTCCTAACTTCTCATCGCCCTTGAACGCTCAAAATCTAGGCGTTCGCTCCTACATGCCTTGAATTGTATTTGCCCTGGCTAAGGAGGCCAGCAGAGAGAGCCTCACATCTCCTTTGTGGTTTGCCTAGCCCCATCTCTCCTTGGGTCTACGTAAACCACTAACAGCAAGAATAAAATTCATTTGAAGCCTTGCAACCTATTCTGCATAGGCAGAGGCTGTATTTTGATGGGTGCTGATAGTCCACTGTCTCTCCAAACAGATCTGGAAATGCAAGGTCCATGGATCTAAGAGAAGTGGGTCATTTCCTTAAAAATGTTGCATTCTCTAGACTCCAGCTTTCTCTAAACATGGAAGGAATTGATGCGAAAGAAGTCTCCCATGTTATATTCTTTAAAATGCAGATGTTTTCACGTGTTCTCTCACAAAATTAATTATACCTACATTGTATTTCATAATTTTGTAATAATTTTCCAGTGGTCACATCTCTCTCCCTTAGCCTCCAAATACCTTTATTTACTGAATTGGTAAGAGAATAACTGTAAGACATGCTGTGACCCAGGTCCTCTAATGGACTACAAGCTCTAAAGGGCTAGGCTGTGCCTGAGTCACCATTCCTGCATCTGTGATTTTGCACTTACTGGTTACTCTGCTTTGAATTACTTATGGTAGACACTTTTCAATTTGGTTGGCTTTCTAGCCAGAAGATTTAAGAAAGGTTCTTCAACTTTCTCCTATCTTGGGGAATTCTATCTATGTTCTACTACAGAAGCTGAATATGTCACATACTGGTTTCTCAGACTCCCTTGATGCTAAGGCATGAACACGACCCAGGTTCCATCAGTCAGATGCACCCATGTTAGACTTTGAAACAGGACCCAGCAGTGCCAAGAAGTGGGACTGTCTTTGGCAGAAACACAGGTTGCAACAAGGGCACAACTATAGGGCTCTCAGTCGAAGTGTTCAGGGCTTGAGTTTTTTCACCAGATCAACTCTAGGGTCTGATTTTGATCTTTGTCTCTGGCTGTATAAATCCAAGCCTGTTTCTTAGCCCTCCTAACAATACCCTTTTAATAAGACTCTTTTTCAGTTTAATGCAGCCAGAATCCATGCTCAGAGCTTCTAGCTAAGAGTTCTCACTATGCCTTCCTTACTTGGAGAACCAGGACAAAGCTCCCACTAGCTGGTTGATGAGTGAAAATATGAGGCAATCATATTTGTTGGCTATTGTTGATATAATTTCTGCAGATAACCCGGAAGATGGGGTTTTTAAAAAAACGGACTGAGCCTCTGGGTCCAGCTCAGGCCACCATTCTCCTTTCTGTGGGAGCAAAGATTATCTTTCGAGATAACTACCCATCAATCTGATAAAAATGCTATATATTTGTAGTGACTCAAAAACACTCTTTTTAAAAAGAATCCTTTCGTCTTTTAAAACATGAAAATCCTCCTCTGAAGAACGATTTGTTGTTGGTTTTTTTCAGGTAAGTATTTTGGACCCCAGGTTTCTGCACACTTTTTACTGAAAAATGTTTTAAAGTAAATGACACATCATGTTTTCAGAGCAGAAACAGACATATCCATGAACCTGCACAGCCCAATCCTTCCTTTAGTTGTGGCCTTGGGACCAAGTGAATCGTGCTTAATGGCAGAAGTCCTCTCTCCAGCGTTGAGAAATAAGATCTTTTCTGAACAGGGAATAAGACGCTGTCACCTTCCAGGGTCACTCTCCCCTCAGGCCTTCTATGTTCAGTTCTAAAACTTCTGTTTGGGGACTCCCCTCCTCCATGCTGAGGATGGAAA
>NW_017731452.1:1173214-1208069 GCF_001890085.2 Hipposideros armiger | reverse complement strand
GAGAGAGAGGGAGAGAGAATACGTACGCAGGGTCATCACACAGTAGGGCAACCACAAATGTTAGTTCTCTTCTGCCCTCCTTTGGAAATACCACTTCCTGGAATCTTCTTTTTTTAACCATGATTTAAGTAATTTCTGGCCTAATGCTATTCTTTGACAACATTCAGTAACACTATAAAAAACAAACAAACAAACAAAACTCTTCTTCAAAGAACATAGGTCTCCACCCTAACTATCCATGAGAATTACCTGGGGAGCTTTTTCAGAAAACAGATGCCCAGGATCTATCCTGGACCAATCAAATCAGTCTCTCTGGGAGGAAGTCTCAGGTATAGGTCTTCTTTTAAAAGCTCCCCATGTCACTAAAGTGTGACCAGGGTTGAGGACACCCACACTAAAGATGTCAAGAAACTTTTCACAGCACAGCTGAGAGGGCCTCGGCCTGGCTGAGACCAGAGTCCATCTGTAGTTCCTCTGTCCCTGCACTTATCTCCACTATGTCCACAACATGACCTTCCAGCACCTTCTCCTAGACACGCTGGTTTTCCTATTTTTTTGTTGTTGCTGTTTTCCCCAGAAAGCTCCTACCAAAAGAAAGCTGACTCAGAAGTCCAACAGATAAAAGAGATGAAAATCAGAATTTGGGAAGCCCAGAACCCCTCTGAGTCTAGCCTTCTGCATCTCGTCTGAAGCTCAAGTTCCAGAGCTGGAACCATTGTTTACTCAGGGCAGCACAGAGCTGAGCGGGAGCTGAGCAGCCATCTCGTGTAGCGTGTTCCTATCCATGCACCACAGATCATTAGGTCCTCAAGACATTAACAGATGTCATCTGAAAAATAATGATAATGGGGAGGTTCCACTGTCAAATACAACACCACCTGTGCTATCTTACTCTTGTATATTAAAGGCTCTGAGATTCCCTGCAGTAATATATATATATATATATATATATATATATATATATATATAGTTTAACCTAATACTTCCTAAACCTATTTGACCAAGGAACACTTTTCGTGAGGAATACCCATCATCCAGGGGACCCAGTTTGGAAATTCCAATTCCTTCTTGGGAAAGATGAGAAAACGGGGCCTCGGTAGATGAGGTCATTTGCGTAAGGGCGTGAAGCACGGTCTGCCGATGCCCCCCTTCTCCTCTTGACCCCCTTGACCTGGATGCTCCCTTGGGCTCCCTTGAGCTGGATGCGGACGCTTCCCGCTCTGGGTACCTGTGTTTGGCATCACTGTCTAAGAATTTCCTCTGGTCCCACGGATGTTTGTCCTGGGCGCAGAGAATGATGAGAGTTGGTGCGTAAACGCTGCATTTCCCCATCCTGCAGTGTGGGGTGTGCACCACCTGGACTCTCAGAGGGTCTCCAGCAGCTGTGAGCCCCAGCGGAGCGCCCCTCTTTTCTCCCTTGCCTGCCCTAACACTACTTCCTCACTTGTGCTTCCCGGAATCAATTTCCTAATGAGTTCTTGTCTCAAGGCCTGCTTTGGGGGGGAACCCAAACAAATAGCTACTCACAAAGCAAGTTAGGGGTGATGACCTGGACTTAAGGTCTAGTTCAGACAATAAACGGATGACTTTTTTAAAGACAACCTTTTTTAGAGCAGTTTTAGGTTCACAGCAAATTGAGGGGACAGACAGTACAGAGATTTTACATATACCCCCTGCCCCCATGCATGTATGGCCTCCCCCCTTATCAACATTCCCACCACAGTGGTTCATTTGGTATAACTGATAAACCTACATGGACACACCACTGTCACCAAAGTCCATAGTTTACATCAAGGTTCACTCTTGGTGTCGTACACTCTATGGGGTTTGGACGCACGTACAATGACATGGAGCCATCATTACGGGATCAAACAAAGTCTTTTCACTGCCTCAAAAATCCTCTGTGCTAATGATCTGGTTTTTATAAATGAAATCACATTCAAGCTCAAGATTCCAAGTTTTAAGCCGACATAGGCATTTTCTCGGGAGACAAGTAAATTCTACTGTCAAAATCAAAAGAGTTTATGCTTTTTCTTCCTTCTGATCCTAGGGAGGGAAAAAAAGAGAAATAAGGCTGTGTTCAAGATAAGATATTTTGCCTTATCTTCAGAAAGTAAGCAGAGCTTCTCTATCTTTGTGTTCTCTGGTGAAAGGTCACAGACAAATAATATGTCATGTTGCTAGAATGTTCTTTGAGAAGGAAACAGAAATGCTTAAGAAAGTTGAACTCAGAAATTTCTGAACAGGCTGCACATCTGAGGTGGCTCCTGGCTGCCAATATTTTTTTTTTTCAAAAACAGTGAATAAATTTGCTCAAGAAATTAGCTGTCGATAGCAAAGGTTGAAACCTAGCCAGAGCTCTACGTTTGGCCAAGGAGCTCAAACTGTTTTCCAGATATTTGGGGCTCGGTAAAATCTAACACATTTTTCTCAGTAAAATCTAACACATTTTTCTCAGCAACTTCTTTTCCCCTTTAATTGCCAAATCTTGAAATTATAAGGGAATCTTAGTGTGTGTGTCTTAAATATTAGTTGATATCAAGCCGGCAGATAAGCGTCTTCTGATTATTCTTGAATGGAAGGATTTTAAAGGAACGACACTTGATGGTGGTGAATGTGAGTTTCCCCATATTTGAACAGTACACACTTCTGCATGCTGAGGGAGGCATTTAAGCTTGAAATCTCATGGGAGACGCTTACATTTTGTGAGAGAGAGAGAGGGGGGGGGCTGACAGGATTTTAGGCAACCTGGCCTTATAGAACCGCGAGGGAGAGAACACTGAAGTAGAAAAAATGCAGCCCTTCCCTTTCACCTCAGAGACTGACATGTGTAAGGCCAGTTGGACAATAGTCAGGACAAGCATTACAAATAGATGAATAAGTTGTTAGAATCCATCTGCTCAGCTCTGAGTGTTTGAAAAACTGGCTGGGCCCAGGGTTGTGTGCTTCAAAACACAACTACATCTGATCTGCTCTTCATCAAAAGTCACGGTTGCTCAAAACCCATTCTCAGAAGTATTGCTCTTGCGCCTCATGAGGGTGTGACCTGTCGCTCCTTCCTAATTGCCTTCTTGATCCTCAGCTCTTGTCACACTCATTGCCAGAAACTTCCCCTGTCTTGTGCTCTGACCTCAATCCCAGACAAGTGACCAGGCCATTTGATTCGCGCCTTGCCTAGCTCTAAAATCAGGTTTAGCTCTGAAGGGTGGAGAGCTCATCTGAAAATGTTTTTCTCCATCGCTGTTGGCCTCACACTGAGGAGCTCCGGCTACGCGAAAATGCTATCTCGTCTCTGTATGTCCACCTCTGATGCCTCCAGCCAAGCCCCCTCTCCATACCCATTCTGCCTACTCTGTACAGTGCTCATAGCCCTTCAGTTACAAAGCGTCCTCTGGGCATTACATTGGAAGTCTCCCATGAAGAATGCTTTAACAGGGTGATGGAAAGGTCCCCTTTGACCAAAAAACTCCCTCAGAAGCCTGTCACAGGACCAAAAAGCCCACCATTCAACAAAAGGCAACAGTTGAAAAAGATGGGGAACATATGAAGTTGTCATCCACTATATATAAGCTCACTGGCTAAAATGAACTTATTAGATCTGCTCTGGCCAATAGCAGAGGTGATGAAAAGGGATTATGGACACAAAATATTTTGTTAGAGATCTAACAAGGAAAGATACCTGGGTGCAATGTTTTCCCTTTGTTATGGGAATAACGGAGAGGGGGCAGGCATTATACTATATACCCCAGAAAGGACATAGCCCCAAGGAGAAGACACACAGGTAGGAAAAGATGATGAAGACAATGGCTGCTGTTATCACTCAGTGAGAAGACATAGTGTTAGACATTTGCCATACACTATCTTATTTATTTTCGTGATCCATATACTAGGTAGGTATTCTCATTTCCATTTTACAGATGAGTATACTGAGGCTCATAGACAATTCATCCCTCACCTTATTCACACAACTAATAAATGGCGGGTTGTGGGTTCAAGCACAGATTCCCCTCCAAAGGTCATTATCATTCCATTTGGCCAGACCATCTTCCTAATAACGCATTAGTTGTGTAATAGCTAGGGAGCACATATGTTCTTTCTCAGGGAAAAAGAAAAGAGAGGAAAAAAAAAACCCCCACTAGGTTTCTGACTAGAGGCTCAGCCTAGAGCATCAGAAATGTCAGCAAACTAAATCGACAATGACTCCTTGGCCTCACATCCCACCATTCATCTAAGTTCGTGGCTCTTAAACATGGGGTGGGAGGCACAGGGGAAGTCAGGTAATGCAAGGAATTTGTGTATCCCTATGCACATCAAACCTTGTCTGCAGACAAAACACATCATGCATATATCAAGATATTTCTATGACTGATAATATACAGTTGATGCAAAAGTGTTATTGAATTCACAGTAGATATTCATCATTGTATATTTCCTAACCTAGGCATATTAAAATCATAATTAGAATCATATGGGATGGGTGCTTTTGTTATCAAAAAGGGATTTTTAATCCTACAATTGACAAATTCCATTCCTAGATATATACTCAATAGGAATGTGTGAATGTGTTCTCCAATAGATATCATATGCGAATGACTGTAGAAGCGTATTCATAATTTCCCCAAAGTGGAAACAACCCAAATGCCAACAAGAGTAAAATGGAGACATACGCTTCGTGCGGCCAAATGCAGATGGTATGACCACACAGTGGACTACGATGCAGCAATAAATGTGAACAGACAACAAGTACACACGACAGGATGAATCTCACAATGTCACCAAGGAAGCCAGAAACATGACATGCGCCCTCTGTATAATTCCGCTTATATAACATGCAAAATCAAGCAAAGCTAATCTATGCTGTCAGAAGTCATGGGGAAGGTTACCTGGAGCAGTGTAGGGACAGTGAGTGAAAGTTGAATGAGGGGGCGCTCCCAGAGAGTCTTATAATGTTCCATTTCTTCATCATCTGGATGTCGTTTACATGAGCGTGTTCAATTTCTGAAAATTCCTTGAGCTGTGCATGTGATTTGTATATGTTTTTATATTTATGTTAAATTTTAATAAAAGATTTGAAAAACAGAGGGAGTGATACCTATAACACAAACCACCCCACTGCTCTATACAAAGGTGCATCCCAGCCAAGCCAGACACTGTACCCTTTGCCAAACATGATTTTTTTTTTACCTCCCCATTTTTGCTCAGGCCGTCTCCCCAAATTCAAATTACCCACACCATCTCTGACTATAACCTTGCTCCATTCTTTAAGACCCAGCTCCATAGCACCACCTGTAAGGGACCCTCCCCACTTCTCCAGCCAGAAGTGAATTCTTGCTTCTCTAATCCCCTTTCGTTGCATTTCTGTGATCATTAACTCTGAGGTCCTCGGAGCCACGCGTAGCACAGTGCTTGCCAAATGACAGGACCTCAGTAAAGGTTTTCTGGTGTTATAATATCCACATCTTCACGTTACTGTGCCCTGATCATTGCTTGTCTTACTCTCTGCCCTCAAGAAGCTCACAGTGTTGGGAGAAATATATGCCTACTCATCTTTGAATATGTTTAGTCATCTTTGTACATGTTTACTCATCTTCTATTGCCCAGCACACCTAGCCCATTTCCACACACACAGCAGGTGCTCAGGTAATGTCTTTGAAGACAAAAGTCACCTGTAAAAAGCACTTGTGCTGAAAAAGATACCTTGATGATCTTGGCAGTTCTATCTCCTACCTCTATAAAGGAAAATAAAGAAGTCTTCAATATGAATATAGCCCTTTCTCTCAGGTGGCTGGCATCTTGTTGGAGTTTCTTCTAGAATGAATACCCTCTTAGGGGTCCAATGATCAATACAGGCAAACATGCGAGCTTTACAATAAGAAAACTGAAGGCAGCTGAGATGTTTGGATCGTAGTGATAGAGAGCTCAGCCCAATTCCAAGACCCTTGGATCAACTTTGGCATGTGCTTTCATATACCAGGGAAAGGGATCCAACAACCAAATCAAGAAGGCAACACGCAATGAAAAATGACAGAAGTGGCATCAACGGGTAAGCCTTCCAGTCCACTTCAGCCTTGTCTCCCAGAAAGGACAACGGCATTTCTGAATAGTCTCCAGTGTGTCCTCATTCTATAGTTCTGCCTCCTCCCTTCTGTGTTTCCTTCCTTTTTCTCAACAACCTGCATATTGTCTGGGGCAAATTCATTGTGAAATGATTTTTTTTAAAAAAAATCATTAAGGCAAAATGAACGGTGCTGGAGTGCTAAGATTCCTGAATTAATAATATTGCTGCCATCCGCGATTTTAACTTTCTCTTTTCTGTAGGCAGGAGCCAAAACATTAGGAGATATTTTCCAGCATTACAGTCAAACTGTGCATTTTTAGATTTGTGGGCAGGCTGAGTGATCTCCAGCCAGAGTCTCAGCCCTCAACCCTACATTCCAATGTCATTCCCTTACCACAGCATCATTTCTGGCCTTCCCCGAGTCATCGCTTTGGAGAAAATGAAGCACATTTTCAGAATTCAATTTAAGAATAATCCAGGCAACCTAAGGCCAGCTGACAAGGCAGTTGGTGAAGTCAGCAGAAGGAGGAGCCGGTATTAGCAAGACATACGTGGCCGACACCTCCCGCCAATACAACCTTTTATACCTGTATCAAGAGTTTCATTGAAAGTTGGAGTTCACAGGTCCAAGCAGCCTAAAGTGTCCACATCCTTTTCTTTTCAATCCAATCACAAGAAAACACAGCATTCAAATTCAAATATGATGCCAGGACTAACCTACTCACACCACTCAGGTTCCGACTTGAAGTTCACTTCTCACAGGAGCCTGGCCCAAGCCCAGTTCAGGTTAATATTCTTCCTCCAAGGCACTTACACAATTGTTATTTACTTATTACCCATGTAATCATACATGTCGTGTCTGTCTCTCCATGGAAATGTAAGTTTCGTGAGCGCAAGGACTGAAGCCTTCTTGTTCATGGCTATGCTCCAGCATCACAGGCTTAGTCTGTAGGACTTGATAACTCCTTGTAATTAACACTAGCAAGCTGACTACACAGATTGCTAGGATCTAGCAACCTAGCAACCCCCATCTACCACAGTTGGCAACCAGGAAAGAAATACAAGTGTTTTCCATGAATCCATATAGATGATGAATCCATGATCAACTTTTCAATCCTTTTTCATTCTCCTGTACTCTAGGGCCCCATACTCTCTCCTGTCTCTAATATTTGGCATCACCACCCTCCAAGTTAACCAGTTTCAAAGCTGAAGAGAAATCATGGGCTCTGTCTGCTTTGTCAGTCCCCCTATTTCTGACTCATTGCTTCTACCTCTAAAAACTTTCTTCCAGCTGCCTGCCCCCCTTCTTCCCCTCCAGTCACCCCAGTCTAAGATCTTACTCCCACGCTCCTAGACATCTAACTGGCCTCTGACCTTCACTCTTGCTTTTAACCAAATCTCTTCATTTCTAGCTGGTAGGCCATTTTTGTGCTTTCAGATCGCCTCCTGCTAGAAAAAGCAGTAATAAATTCCTCATACCCTGGTGAAGAAAGGGTAAATCCATACCTTGAAATACTCCTTAGTCCCCCAAGTTGTCTCCACATGATCCTTCCATGTTCTGTTGAAATGCCATTTAATGCAGGAAGACTTCCCTAAATCCACGTCCACCTGAAAATGCAACCAAATGCTTCCAATACACTTTTTGGAACTTTGCAAATGTTTAATTTTATAAATTATAAAGCATCTGCTAAATTGTTCCTACCAGTCTGAAAAGGTCTTCTAGCCATAATCTACATTATATTGATCATTGTTTATCCCCCAAATGCCTAACACTATATCTGGTACATAGCAGCTTTTCAAAATATTTCTTGAACATTATAGCATTCCTTCCTTCCTTCATTCTTTCAAACATGCAAACTCTGTTTACCAACCCCTGCCCCTTCTCAGGGATAATGATGTAGAATAATTGTGTGACCGTAGGCACATGATTTGAACCCTTCTATGCCTTAGTTTCTTCATCTGTAAAATGAGCTATGCTGTGGACCAAATAAAATAATGCATATCAAGCACTTAGCCTGTGCATGTCTGGCACATAATATATGCTCAATAAATGTTAGCCTCATATTATTATTATTGTCTCACAAGGCAGTCTGTTCCACTGTTGGGCAGATATGATGACTAAAACATTCTTCCCAATTCTGAGTTCAAATAATTTTCCCTATGACTCCTATTCATTGATCACAGTTTCTTTGCCTGTGGGCAATGAGAACGAAGTGGCTCCCAAAGAGGCTCAGACACACTTTAAAAAACCTGATTCTCAGCCCCAGACCTGGAATAAAGAAAGGAAAACTGGGGTCAACTGGGGAGAGAGAGCTGGATTTCATTAATTCCATGGGTTTCTGAAGAGGGCTAAGGTTCTGTAAGTTGGTGTTCATTTTCTACCTTAGGAGTTTTGCTCTGGGAGTCCAATCTACTGCTTAAATTTCACTGATTTCCTTTAGCTGTAGGATTTGGGGAAACAAGGAAAATTCTGCAAAATGACTTCACCATTGGCAGTCATTTGCCCTTGGCCAAATTGACTTGCAATTATTCTAAGAGTGTCAGAAGTTTCCAATTAACTTAGGCCGTCTGATGCTGAGTAGGCTCCTTGGGGTGGGTCGTGTCCATTACGTGAGTCTAGTGCAAGATGGACCCAGCTGCCCTGAAGAAGTGTGTGTCTCGCGTCCTTATTTCCCCCAGCACCTGGTTCAGCTCCTCCTGGTGACTATGACACTTAAGGACTTGTTTTCATGTCTCCAGGTTCCCACACCCTCTCCAACGATACTCTTCTACCTCGGATGTGATTATTTTCTAAGAAATGGCCTCTACTGACAGAAGTTTCCTTTCTTTAACAGACTGGGTTTCTCACTTCCTTCAACGTGCTCTACAGCTGATCTGTTGCCCAAACCAAGCTGTGGAGAGACTCCCACATTCACACACGATGGCACTGTGGGCTTATCCTCAGGATTCTGAAACCATTTCCGGAAACGCCAAGAAGAGTGTATACCTCTCCAGGGGTTGCAATGACTTCTTTTCAACTACCCAATTCAGAATAATCATAATTTTCTTCAACAAAAGGAAAACAGATTATGTAGTATTTTTAGATAATTCATTGAGTGTCTGATCTATCCTACTGCATGACAGCAATAGCTTCCTAACTGACCCTCTGCCTCTATTCTTGTCTCCTATGACCTATTCTCTATCAGATCCCAGAGTGATTTTTTAAAAACATGTCATAATATCCTACAGCCCTGCATAAAAATATTCCAAAGCTTTAATTATACTCACAATGAAACTATGGATTTTAAAGCCCTATGTACCCTGGTTTTTGATATTTCTCCATGCCGTCACACCATCCTTCTCTTTGCTTAAAACATACAAGCAAGCAGAGCTCCTGACAGGTCCTCAAGTGTGTCAAGTGTGTCCTGGACAAGGGCTCATAGCTTCTGTGCTGATTCTTCCCCAGGCTCTAAATATATGGTTCAGCCTCAGAGTTTTGCTCCCGTCTTACATTTAGCTTTCTCAGAATCTCTTTCCTTGCCCTGCAAATCCACTCTTTAAATAATTCAGCTGACTTGTTTTCTGTCGGCCTTCTTGGGAATGCCATGATTTGTGTAGCCAATAGCCCCAACTCTAAATGAAAAGAGAACCTATAAATACAGACTTGCTGCACTGCTCTGTGTGGGGGAAGAAAATAACCATACTAGAGTGACTTAAAGGTTCTAGTCATCCTGTGAATCGTATAGAAAATGTACGTATCTTCATAACAGCCACAGAGCCATCGCCAGGGAGAAGTCCTAAGAAGAAAAAAGAGTTCCTTCTCATCAGCAGTGTCTTGATCACTTCATAAGAAGGAAATCCTACCTCATGCTGAAGCTTCTCCTGACCACTGGAGGAGCCAGGTTTAATGTCAGTGCAACAACAGGCTGCTCCTTTAATGTCCCAATTTCCTTCTAGAACTGAATTCCCAGCCTACTTCATAGTGCTTAGACACTACGGGAGCAAAAACTTGATCAGAAGAGGAACTTCCCCTTCATCAGTGTTCATGTTCATGCTCCTCAGAAAACAGACACTTGATATAGGAATTTCTCTCAATGGTAAACAAATAGGCCTGTGGTTTATAAAGTTAGCAAGAGACATGTCCAAGTTTCACAAGGCCTAGAAAATAAATAAATAAATAAATGAATCTCTAAATAAAATAATAAAAATAGTAGCAATATTAGTCAATGCTAACATTTGGTGAGGGCTTATTCGGTGCCAGGAGTGGTTCTAAGCTTTTATATATGTTATTTCATTTAACTCAGATCAATTGTATGAGGATGCTGATATGATCTCTCCATTTTACAGATGAGAAAACTGAGGCACAAAGACATTCAATAAACTAGGCATTCAAGCAGCAGGTTGTATGTCAGGATTTGAATTCAGGAAGTCTGACTTCAACACCTTTGTTCTTAACCACTTACTACCCGTCTTTGTGCCAGAGAGACTTGGGTGTCAATACATCATGAACAATGGTGACAGCACCCAAGTTTGCAAAATTGGCTATGCAAAGCCTCTGCCATCTTGCTGAAATCATGAAAGACTGAACAGTGTGGTTGGTCCACTCAACCCTGTGTGATTCAATCTCACAAAAAGCTCTGCAGATTCTTGCAACATCTCCCGTCTTTTCCACTGGGTGGATCTCTTGTACCTAACCCTTGTCTGTACTGTTTCAGTAGGTTACCCACCATCAGTTTCGTCTCTTTCATTATGCAGCCAACTTTCATTCTAAATCTCATTTCTAATCACATTGACTTCTCTTACTCATTACCTATTGAGCCACCTGGGTTCAACTCCCAGCTCTGTCACATCCTCTGTGGGAAAACCTGAATATATTACTTAACTTCATCTTAGGTTAGGTGCCTTCATCTTAAATAGGACTAAAATAACTTTCTCACAATGTTCTTTTGAGGATCTAGTTCCAAGTGACTGTTCAAAAACTGGTAGCTATGTTGCAAAATAAAGCACTTAGCATTTAGGACTTTCTGTGTGCATGGCTTCTACCAACATTTCCAAGTGTATCCCACACTAATACCGTTCAACAAATATCCCTACCTCCAGGATTCGCCTCCTCTCTTCTATACCAACATCCCTCCAAGGGTAGGACCCTCTGCACTAGGTTCATCTGATATGCCCTTAACATTCAATTCATTGGCCCCATCTTTGGCCCTGGTAATCAGAATGTCTCTTGAATGGATCTTGACTATCTTCGTTTTTAACAGGCTCCCCAGGCAATATTTGCAACACCAATAACAGTCCCACGATGACAGTATGTTCTTTGTGCCTGAGATTCCTTCCCACTCTTGTATCTATCACCCAAATCCCGCTGATCATGCAAAACCTGACTTAAATTTCTCCTTCATAACCATTCCAGGAGTAATCTGCCCCTGCTTTGAATTATCATGGCACTTGCTTACTTACTTACACGACAACTCTTCCTAACATTTTCAGGCTCCTGGAGGTGAGAGTCACTCTGTAATTCATATGACTATCCCCAAAGTTACCTACCCCAGGGCCTGCACAGAGTAGGTACTCAGTGAAAATGGACTGAATGGGTAGGACGGGTCCAAGCCAATATTTTCAGATCATCTTGATAAACCTCATGTATTAAGGAATAACTGACTCATTTAAGGAAGAGAAGGAGGGAAGCCCACCCAGTAGACTGCGTTCTCTTCCCACCTCCCCTGCTGCCGTCGCCATCCAGAACCACCCCTTGATTCCTTCGCCGGAGCCTACGAATGGGGGGATGGGGGGAAATCCTTCATCGCTTCCCTTTAGCACCGGTGAGACTTGGTGACAAAGTTGGGTATTTCTCTTTGTATTTAAGAGTAAGCAAAAAAGCAAATCAATATGACAATCATACGCCACGTAAAACTGTCAAGGTTCCCTGGTTCCAGTTTAGCCCAAAGGCTGGCATAACTTCTCAGGCATCGTGGCCGGCTTCTGGATCCGTGAGTTCTCATTCCTGCTAAGCAAACACTAAACTCACTCAATGTGCTCACTTCTTAAAACACTCCAGTACTTTTCACTGTTATGGATGGGTCAGCTCGGGCTCTATAACAGAATACTGTGGATGGGGCAGCTTAAACAACCACCATTTATGTGTATTTCTCACAGTTCTTGAGGTTGGAAGTCTGGGATTGGGGTGCCAGCACGGTTGGGTTCTTGGTGAGGGTCCTTCTCCTGGTTTAAAGTCTTGCAGATATCTCACTGTATCCTCCTTACATGACAGAGGAGAGAGAGAGAGAGAGAGAGAGAGAGAGAGAGAGAGAGAGAGTTAGAGAGAGAGAGAGGGAGGGAGAGAGGAAGAAAGAAATGGAAAGAGAGATTGTTTCTCTCCTGTTTCATAAAGGCATTAATGCCATCCATGAGGGCTCTATCCTCATGACCTAATTACTTCCCAAAGGTCCCACCTCCAAATACCATCACACTGCATATTTGGGCTTCAACAAATGAATTCGGGGGGCAGGGGGGGAGACACAAACACTTAGTCCATAACACCCCATCCACCCATGATCTCTGTACAGGTCACCCTGGATTTTGTTCAAAGGGCACACCTTATCCCTCAGCAACGGCAAGCACGATGGTAGTGACTATGCCAATGTAACTTCAGACCCAACAGTGTCATCACAATTCAATTAGGCAAGAGCAACTGTATTCATTTCCTATCTACGTTTATCTTGCTCACGGTGTTCCCACCATGTCACTCGCCCTGCCGTGCTTCAGCTACACCAAGCTCTTTCCCACCTCAAGCCTTCGCATGGGCAATTTCCTCTGCTCTTCCCCTATTCATATGAATTTGTGAACCTTTCCTTTAAGAATCGTCTTTCTTTTAAGCCTTAGCTTAAATATTCAGTCCACAGAGGGGGTTTCCTAGAATATACCACAATCTATAATTCTGCTATTTATTTCTTTATTTGCTTGCCCCTTGTCTGTCTTTTGAGAAATTATAAACACTGGACAAGGTCAACAATTATGTCCATCTTGTTTGCCATTCCTGACACGTAGTAGCTGCTCAATAAATATTTGTTGAATGAGTGTATGAAATAATTACACAATATATAATCACAAGGAAAGGGAAGTTATCACATTAAAAAAAAGACATAAAATCTTTTTTATATACAATTTTACAACCAGGAAATAATCATTTTTTATTTAATTTTATAACAATATAAGATTTCAACATTAGCTCTATAATTTAAGTTATTTTGTTGCTAAAAGCAATAGGTCCTCCTCCTCATCCTGGACTATGATTTGCCATAATGCTTATTCTATAGATTCTAAATAATAAATCTCATTTCTCCCAATGGAACTCACCTCCTAGAGACGAAAAGCTGACATCCTTATGGGACATCAACACAAAGAGACAATCTGAAGAAGCAGATGTGGCTATTTTAGAAGAAAAAAAACCAAAAACAACGTGTACGTTCTGTTTTAACTTTGCAAGTCTTGAGAATTCTTCCATGACAATACACTGAGAACTACTTCATGAAAATAAATAGCCACAGAGGAATATGGATTTAATTGCTGGAATTGCTACACTAGCTAAAATAAAACAGCTGTGATCACATTCTGGGGGGGGAAACTCATTGTTCAAAGAACTCTATTAAAGATAGCCTCAGTGATGAGTCTGGCTTTTTAAAATCAGGCATACCACTTCCTGGACCACCCGTTGTTCTTAGGGTAACAGTGATTCCACTTTGGGGGGCATCTGGGTTGGAGAACTGTTGTCTGTGCCTTGGGACACAGAGCTGCTTGATAGGCTTTTCTCCTTCCCCCAAATATACAGCTCCAGTTACTCAAAATTACTCAGCACAACAAATTCCTCTCATAGTTCTCTACTCCCAGGACACAGGAAAGGTGCTGGGTGCTGGGCTGGCAGCTGGGGCTGTCAGAGTTCCAACTCCCTACAAGATGCAACTAGAGGCAGGCTGCCCAAGCCCTTCCTAAGGGATCTTTGTGAACAGAGCGTGGTCCCTGACAAAATGAGTCGTCAGAGTGGTGGTATTTGATATTTCTCAGGATCAGAAACCACCCTGAGATAACGATACAGCCATAGGCAATTCCACAGAAAATTCACATGCGCGTATGTGTTTTTAACACAAAGTCTGAGGCCGAGCCTCCAAGAGCTCTGTAAACATCCTAAAATTATCCATGGACCACAAATGCAGAACTCTTATTCCAAAACGCTGAAGCAGGGCTTGAATGGGGAAAGCCAAGAATTCGAATGCTTTTTTTTTCACCAACCACCATCATGGCTCTGCCACACACCAGTCTCACCTCTAACCATTCCACTGGCCCACGGGCAAACTTCGAAACACGCAATATCAAAGCAAGTAGATAAGTAGAAGGAAAAGTTTGAGAACAGGGGAGCACAAGGGCTATTGAGCAGAAGCTCAAATTTCTAAATTCCTAATATTCTGGCCAACCCTACATTCCTAAGATTCTGTTCCTTTGACCTCACAAGCCAGTCATTATCCAAGTGAAGTGTGCCTAAAAGTCAACCCCGGAAGGTTACCTTAAAACACAGATTTCTAGGTGCCAACTAGCTTCTGTTTCAAAAGAATTCTTTGGTTTTTATTAAACACCCAGGTGACTCTGAAGTCGGGGGTCACTTACACCACAATTTTGATGGTTTTTCATCTTGTTTCTCAGTGTCTAAAAAACCTTAATATTTCAGAATCTAAACTACATATTCCTTCCCTTTATATCCCAAAGTGGCACACGCCCTTTGTCTGATCACATGTACCAGATGTGCCTCTACATCCTTCTCACCTAAATCTCTTTTACGGGGAACTTTCAGGGACGGGGTGTAGTAAGAGGTTTCCAGGTGACTCAGTGCCTGAGGATTGCCAAAGTACTGATTTTCAATCGATTATGAGTCTTACTTTTACCTGCAAAGTCCCTTTTGCCATGTCATGAAACATTCATGGTGTGACACCAGGGGAGAAGACCAGAGGGGCCCAAATCTTTCCTACAGCAATGGCCACCTTCTCCGGCCATCCTTCAAGACCCACCTTCTCCAGGATGTCTGCCGAGTGATTTTACCCCAACCCCACAATGACGCCAGCTCCTTTCTGAATTTCTGTTACACCTACTTTAACTGTTCTGTGTGAACTCTGAAATACAGATAACGGCCCCTCCCCTTGTTCTCTCACTATTTCCTGTTTCTCGTTATCTGCCACCTGCTCACCAGTTCTTTGAAAATGAGAACATGCTTTAAAATGCCTCTTCATCCCACACAACATACAAGCAGGCAGAAGGTCAGGTACAGCAGCACCTGTGGCTTTTACCTGCAGCATTTACTCCCCTTCTCTCCCCGTTCTTTCCTTGTAACCGTTTCTCAGCTTCCCTTTACAGAACTACTTCCCTCCAGTTTATGCCCATTTGTTTCCGATGGGGTTAGCTCCGCTCCCTGATTCCAGACATGGGCACGTGGTCTAGGTTGGGCTAATCAGCATAACCCATTTCCCTGACCCAACGATTGGTGCATGACTGTCACATGGCCCAAGCTGGGTCAATGAGATTCAGTCCCGGAACTTTTGCAAGTATAACCCACCAAAGTGAGTCGTCTTCTTCTGTGTAGGTTGCTGGGGCTAACAAGCTTCGCCAGCCATCTTGTCACCAAAATAAGGAGAGCAGCTCAAGAATACAGCAACACAGATACAAGCAGCACTGAGAGATACAGGGCTATTGACTGAGACCTAGAGACTTGGTACCTGCATTCAGCCAGGCCAGAAGCTAGCCCTACCTCCCAAACTTTTCAAATATACACAGTATTCAGCTTATAATTATAACATGATATTTGAGCCAATTTAAGTGTATTTCTACCACTTTAACCAAAAGAGTCCAAATGTATTTAGTGCATAATAAATATTGATGGGTCGAGTTCATAGCCATTTTTAGGTCTGGTGAATGTTGGATATATTTGGGTTCTGAAAGCCCACAAAACACCTTTCTGCAGAAGAAGGTCAGTTGTCTAACCTCCGTGTTTGGCAAAGAAGATGATATGGTTATAAAGCTATGGCCTTTGGAAATGCACAAGTGAATCTGGATCCCAGCTCTGCCACTTATAAATTGTGTGGCCTTGGGCAAGTTACTTAGAAATTTTAAGCAGGCGAAGACCACAGTAAAAACTGCGCATTGTTACTGGAAGATCATTTTTATCTAGATGATGGAAGGAAGGGTGGAGAGACAGAGGCAGGAACGCATTATCAAGTTCAGGCAACAGCGGATGAGGGTTTAGACTAAGGCAGCATCAGCTGGGGTGCACGCCAGAGAACAGATCGCAAAAACTGTAAGACTTGGTGGCAACTTGAATGTGGGGTGTGGGGAAAAGGGAGAAGTTCCTGGAAATGAGTTCAATTATTTTGATTTTGAGACATTAAAATAAAGAAAGAAATACAGCCTGCCAGCCAGGTGGTGGGGGTGCTCTAAATTCTAGTTTATCTGTTGAGTTATTTTTCACAGCACAGACAGCTTCTGGGGTAAACCCGTAGCTTCCTTCCTCTTGAAGGAATTACCATGTTTCCTCAAAAATAAGACCTAACTGGAAAAGAAACCCTAGCATGGTTTTCAGGGTGCTTGTAATATAAGCCCTACCCCCAAAATGTCCCAGTTAAGGTCATCAGCCAGACATGACTATTTGAATAAATGTAGATTTTTGTACATGAATAAGTGAATAAAATGCGTCTTTTGCAGCAAAAATTAATATAAGACCCAGTCTTATTTTGGGGGAAACGATGAGAGCAGCATCTCACCTCTAGGTAACAGAGGGCTTTCTTTCTAGCAGGTGATGCTCTCATCACTTTGATTTAAAGCTGTTTCCCCAAGTTTTAGAGGCATCCCACTGGTGGTATATTAGGTGGTTTTAGGCAGCTTATCGAATGACTAGCTGTATACAGACATTAAATAACTGAATCACACCGGGAGAACACTGTTCCCCTTTAGGCCTTTTGGTTATTTTGTCAAGGAAAAAAAAAAATCTCATGTGGGACCTAAAACATCTCTAACTCTTCTTTCTAGCTCTTGTTAATCCCCTCGTTTAACAGGAAGCAGGTCTCAGGCTCAAAACCTTCAGGGGGCCACAGTATCTAGCTAGAATTAAGTAATGCTGTTGTGTCTTTGTTCAATTTATTTTACACATGTGCTGACTGGGGATGGCAAGGGGAACTTATTTTCCACTTATCATAGTGATACATCTCGTCTGAAGATACAGTTATTTTACAAAAGAAAATTGACTCTGTTAAAAAGGAAATAGTCTCAGAGACACACAGGAAAAACTGAGGGTGGCTAGTTGGGAGGGGGTGGGGATGAGACAACACAAATTGGTAACTACAATATGGCCTCAGGGATAGAAAAGACAGTCTGGGGAATATAATCAATAATGTTGTAAATATTTTTTAGGAGGCCAGTTGGACTCATGTCTGGTCAAGGAGACCACTTCATAGTCAGTGTAGAGGCCTGACCACCGCACTGTATTTCTGAAGCTGATGTTGAATAATAGTGTATGTCAACTATAATTATATATACATATAGTCATGGGACGTGGAGTAGAGTGTGGGAATGGAGTCAATGGAATTGTAATAGATAAGTATGATATCGGGGGTGAGAGGCAGTGGATGGGGGAAGAGGGTTGTTACTTTGTGAGGGGTGAAAAGGATAACTATTGCATTGTTCACCTGAAACAAATAATAAAATAAAAATAAATAAATAAAAAGAGGAAACCTAGGAAATGTGGCACACAGCCATTCCTGCTATGAGGAAAGGGTCTACTAAAGATGGCTGTCTTGGGCCGGAGGTTCTAAAGTGTCATTCATCAGCAGCGGGATTTCCCGCACTATGACAAACGTCTTCTTAGGCAGTACAGCACTCAGTGAGTGCATCATTAAAAGTATAGCAGGCAGCTAACTAAAAGCCTACAGTGAGAAAACGTGCCTATACTTGGACAGGTACCAGATCAGAAGCACTGCACACTTGTCTTGCCCTGGGAAGAGTTTCTCAGCACCTGCAGGGTTTCTGCTCCAAACCAGTGCTGAGAACAGCCCACGGTGTGTGCAGCATCCCTGCAAGTCCCTGGGAGCCCAGCGCCATCTCTCAATCAACTCCTGATTCTAAATAATCCGGAGTTTGGTTCACTTCATATGCTTAAACGCCCTGGGCCGTGATGTGTGGAAACACGTGCTCCTGCTCCCAGACGCGCTCCGCTGGGCTGGGCTGGGCTGGGCTGAGCTGCGCGGTGGGAAGCACACCCAGCCCACCCCGGATGCCCCGCCACGCTCCTGCGGAGCGTTCCTTCACACGTGCCGCAGGAAAATCTTTGCGACATGCACATCAAACCATCTGGCAGAGCGGTGTTTAATTTCGTGAGCGATCTTGTGTTTACTGAGGAGTTGACTTTTTAAGGGGAAAAGACACTTCTGGCGGACCAGGAGAGCCCCAACGCTACTAAACGTCTCCCCCTAGTGGCCCTTTCCCTGCGACTCCTAAGTCACTGGGAGCTGGAAGCACAGGCCATCCTGGCTTGTAGCTTTTGAATTTCATAGTCAAAAAAGGGCATTAAAAAACAACAGCAACAACAACAAAAGTAAATTGCCAAGCATGTGCAGTCCCTGCCTTGTTTATTCCTTTTTTCCCCAAGATCATTAGAAAATACTCATATTATTTGACTTCATTTGAAACTCAACCAAGATGACCTTCAGTGGGTAAACGGATAAATACACTGTGGCCCATCCAGACCATAGAATATTATTCAGCTAAAAGGAAGTGAGCTATCAAGCCGCGAAAAGACATGGAAGAAACTTAAATGCATATTACATAGTGAAAGAAGTCAATTTGAAAGGCTTCCTACTGTGTGATTTCAACCATATGATATTTTGGAGACAAAACTGTGGATGCAGTAAAATAAAATCATTGGTTGCCAAGGGCAAGGGCGAAGGGATGAATACAGAGTATAGAGGGTCTTTCTGGCTGTGAAAATACTCTGTATGATACTGTAACGACGGATCCACGTCATTATACATTTGTCCGAATCCACAGAACATCCAACACCAAGAGTGAACCCTAATGTAAACTATGGACTTTGGGTGATAATGATGTGTCAGTGCGGGCTCATCCACTGTAACACAGGTACCACCCTGGTGGCTAATGTTGATATGGGGGAGACTGCAAATAGGGGGCAGGGGGGAAATGGGAAATCTCTGGACTTTGTGCTCCACTTTGCTGTGAACTTAAAACTGCTCCAAAAAGTAAGCTATCTTTAAGGATGAAAATTAAAATATGTACATATATAAGTGAATAAATAAGTCAAATATTGGGGGAATCCTGTTCTGGACGTGTTGATTATTAATTCGAAAGATGCGGACCCTTCCTACTCCAAGTGTGGTCTGGGACCACCAGCATCAGGACCGCCTGGGGTCTTTTTAGAAATTCAGAGTGTCAGGCCCCACCAAGGAACTGCTGAATCAGAATCTGCATTTCAGCAAGAACTTTGAGTGATTTATATTAAAGTGTAAGATGTATTGATGTGGAATGCATGGTTCCTGCTTTCAAGTTGCTTTCAGCCTATTAAACATTGGGGGCAGGGGAGGGGTGTCTTTGGTAGAGTTCGAGATGGAAAGAAAAGCAGCAATGTGGTTAACAATGAACTTCACGCCTTTGATTTCACTTCTTAGTCCGCTTTATCCACAAGTTTTTCCCACCTGAGATGTCATTACCTCTTCTCCGTGTATATAGTTCTTGACAAATGTTATTCAGTAAGTATCATTGAGAATGTCCCATGTGCCAGGCACAGCACTATAAACAGAAGGCATAGACCCGTCTCTTAAGAAGCATGCAGAGAAGTTAACAGGAAATTTCGGTTTTATCTGCTTCTCCTATTAGATTAAATACTATAACAGGAGCCAGCCCAGGGGCTCTTCTCGAAGGGGGCTAGGAGGAGGCAGTGAACCCCATTTGTTCAGCACCCACCAGGTGCCAGGTACTATTTGTTATTGCATTTACTTCTCACAGCGAGTCACAAGATGAGAATTACTTTCCTCAGGTACCTGATGGAGAAACTGAGTCACTAAATAGTTCAGTAATTTGCCTAGGGTCTCAGAGCTCAAAGCAGCCAGTCACCACAGACAGTTGCACTCCCCCCTCCACCCCCCCTTTCCCCACCACCACCTCTCGTCTGCTAGGTTACTAGTGTGTGATTCTGTGGCATACAGCTGTGAATGCCCTTTAGGTCAAAAGCCTCCTGGGGAATTTGGAGAATTTTTTAGGAGGGAATCTCACTTTCCATGAGAAGATCAGGGAAGTGGCTGGACTAATTACATCTAGTTCCTAAGGGGCTGGCAACCACCATTTGATAGCTGGGTTCGTTTATAAATAACAAAACCTCCTAATCCAGAGATGGAAATGACTTTGTTTCTCCCTCTTGTGTATTCTGAATGTATCCATGGCTCCTGAAGCGCTGTACTGAGGACTCAGAGAGAGCATGCAGGAAGCGGGGAAGCGATTTTTTAAATATGCAAGTCCAATCACAGGACTCCTTTGCTTAAAACTCCTCAATGACTTTCCAATGCTCTTAGCTACCGTGAGGATTTGGGGTTCTTAGTCCTTGCCTGGCCTGGCTCCTACCAACCTACCCTGCTAGCCTTATCTCATCCACTCCTCTTTTTATTTGAGCTCTTCGCTTTCTTCTGTTTGCTCTTAAATTCCATGATCCCTCATGTCACAGGACATTTGCACATGATCTTTCCTCTAGACCTCTTTCATCTGAAAAATTCCAGATCATCCTTCAGGCTTCAGTTAAAACATGAAGTGGAGTGTAGGAATGGAGTCAATGGAATTGTAACAGATAAGTATGACATCAGAGGTGGGAGGGCAGTGGATGGGGGCGGTTGTTACTTTGTGAGGGGTGAAAAGGGTAACTATTGCATTGTTCTGTACACCTGAAACTAATAAAACAAACAAAAAAAACGTTTCTTCCTCCAGGAAGGTGTCCTGATCTTCCTGGCCAGGTGCAGGGCCTCCCGTTGGGCATGCTCATTGGACTACGTGCCATTCCTTTGAAATACTTACCCCTTTTGTAACTGAACTGTTCTTTCTATGGATATTTAACAGCCACTGCCCTCTGTAGTCGTGCAATGTCCAGTACTGTAACCACTGGTCCCACGTGGCTACCGAGCACTTGAAACGGTGGCTACTGTTATAGAGGAATTGGATTTTAAATTTTATTTAATTGGAATTAGTTTCCATTTAAAAACTGATACTTGATTTACTTAATGGAAATTATAAAAGCTTGGAATGACCTGAGTATGTGAATCTACTTTTCAATTGTATATTTTATAAACTCTAAATACAGATCAAGTATTTCCAGAAATTTAGCATCTGAATTGAGATGTGTTATATGTATAAAAACCACACTAGATTTTGAAGACTCAGTATGAGAAAATAATGTACAATAGCTTATTAATAATTTAATATTGAGTATATGTTGAAATGATAATAGTTTAGAGATAATGGGAACAAAATTTATTAATAATAGGTTTATGAAATTAATAGGCTTATGAGATTAACAGGCTTATTTCACAGGGTTTTTTTTTGTTTTTTTTTTACTTTCTAATGTGATTCCTAGGAAATCTAAATTCTGTATGTGGCTCATATTATATATCTATTGGACTGTGCTGCTTTAGAATGTAAGGAAGGTCCTTGAAACTGGAACCATGTATCTATTTAACTAACTATTTTATGCTCAGTACTTCACATAGCATCTGGCTAATAATAAGTGTTGAATAAATATTTGTTTGATATTTGAATAAATGAATGTTTATACATACCTGTCAAGGTTAAGAGAGAGGATGGTGCATTCTCCTATATTTTCTAACTCTATGCTAACTTTTTCTTTACCTAGCAGAAGGCCTTGAAAATAATGAAAATATAATTACAACTGTCCTTTTCAGTCACTTTCAATGTATTAAGCACCTTTAATCTATTTGAGATTTGTTGTAAAAATCAGAGATAATGTATGTAAAGTAACTTGTCCAAAGTCACATTATTAACCAACAGCATTTACTACATGCTTGCTTATGAATAATTGAATGAATGAATGAACAAACTTACAAAGCCCAACAAGAGCCAGGATAAAATTTTTTCTAGGCCTCTGTTGCCTTGAACTCAATAAATATGAATCCAGTTTTATCTGATTCAAGACTGCTTGTCCTAGCTTAGAAAAGCTCATAAAGAGATTTTTAAATATAAAATCCTGGAGTAGAAACAAGAAAAATATTCTATTGACAAGAAAGTAGATTGCTCAGGTTACAACAATAAATTAAATTTTGAAACGCTGAAGACATACTTGCCCTCAGGAGCTTGAGAGAAGGTCTAGGCCATGGCTCCTGCTCATCTGTAATTTGGCCAAAGATCCTCCAAAAAGTACCACAAAACCCAATTAATTAGAAATAGATGAACCTCTATATTCTTGGGCCATACAACATTTCAGGCCAATTATCCAACCTTCCAAGCTCAAGAAAACACAGTATGTATCTGGCCACACGCTTTGCTCTCAACTTTTAAACCCCTGTGTATATTTTAATGGCAATTTAATCCATATGGTTCAGATTATTTGCATTAGATTCATCAGAAGCAATTTTCGAAAGAAGTTACAATCTAATAACTTCCTCAGTGTGCTGTGCTAGATTTGAACTCCTTCTCCAGGAGTTCCTCCAGCAGTCTGCTGGATGGAATTTGTATTAACTAAAGGCAGCATGCAGATAAAGAGGTGGGACCCTGGGGCCAGAGTACCTAGGGTCAAGCCCTATCTCACTACTTAGGGTGTGTCTGATTTCAGATTTACTTTCCTTGTTTATAAAATGGGTAAAAAATTAACAACCCTCCTGAGGTTATTCTCAAGATTAGCCTAGATGCTTCACCATGGGTCAGGTCCTCTTCTAACCATGAACTATTATTATTACCACATTTAAGCTGCAAGTGACAGAAAAATAACAATGGAATCGCTTGAGCATGATATATATATTTTTTTCTCTTTCACACAAACACAGGCAGTCCAGGGCTGGTATGATGGCCCTATCTCACCGAGAACCCGATTCTTTCTATCTGTGGCTCCACCGATCTCAGCACACTGTTCTCACCTTCTGATCCAAGGTGATGACCCCCATACCTGTCCACATCCCAGACAGGAGGAAGGAGGAAAGAGGAGAAAATTACACCCTCCCTTTAAGAACACTTGCAGTAGTTGTGCACATCACTTCTGCTTATGTCCCACTGAACAAAAGTTAGTCTCATGGTCATGTATAGTCTTACAGGAGACTGAGAAATGCGGCTTTTTATTCTGTTATTATTTAGTCTGTTATTGTTACTGTAAAAAAAAAAAGGAAGAACAGGTATCAGGGGACAATTAGCTGTCTCTGTCACAGGTTCAGAGTGGAAGATCAAACCACCATCTGGATGTGGGATGCATACCAAATGAAGATCTTCAGATAGTGGAATGTGGTTTGAGAAGGTTGCATCTTTAACCCAGCACTCGGCCATCTCCACATTTTGTTTGCTTATCAATCCCATAAATATATGCTGCATAAAACACTAAATAAATGTTTATTCTATTTACTGTACAAAAGTGACCACAAATCTCTTCTCTCCACTCTCACCAGAATTATATCCATGGAAGGTTTCAGATGCTTGTGGATTTAGAAAGGAAGGGAAGATCTGGCAACGTACAATGCTGCTTCGTTTTTTGTTTTTTTTTTAAAGGCTCCTCAAACACCAAAATGCAGCCACACTCCAAAGCCACTTTCTAGCCCTTTCACCTCCATGGTAACGAAAAAAGTGATGACACTGCAGTAAGTTCAGGGTGCTCCTCCAGAAACTAACCGCCGACACTCATGTTAGGCAAGACACCTTTCCATCCCGTCTAAGCCTTTACAAATAAAAGATTTTGACAACACATACATAGATAATAGGAAACATATTTTTGGCAAGTGAGTTAGCTTTTTGGTCAGACTTGAAGACTGTAGCAGATATTCTGGAAGCTTCCCTAGCATCCTACCCCAATCTCTCCTTCTGAACAGAATTGTATTTCCCAAGCCTTGTGGTTCGGCGTAGGATTTGCTGAAGTCAATCAATGCATCCAACCTTGTGTCCACAATAATTACTTCAGAGTTGGGCATGTGATTGAATAAGATGCGAAGGAAGATGTGGGAGCCTTGGAGAAAGAAGCCTCAGTTGATGTTGGCCATTCTCTTGGGATTGCAACAGATATTCAGTTTTAGAATTAAGACACCAGATTAACAGCCTATATTCCATATAAACTAGAGTAGCAAGATGAAAAGGAATTGGTCCATAATGTTGTTGAGTCAGTAGACTGAACCTTACCCAAAGCTCACCATACCTTTGGACTTTGAAATTCACAAGCCAGTAAATTCTCCTTATGGTTTAAGCCTCCTGAGTTGGGGTTTCTGTTACATAGTATTCTAATTGAGTGAACTATTTAACATGAGACAAAAGAATCATGAAGCCATAATCGAACACCCGTCATATCAGCCATACCAGGATTGAAATGCTGCTCGACCATTTTACTACCTGTGTGAGCACAGAAAAGTTCTTTGAAGAACACATGAGACTCAGTTTCTTAATCAGGAAACTGGGGATAATTATAGTGATCTCACAGGATCGTTGTATGTATAATGCCATACAAGACAAGTGATATTGTCCAGGACAAAGCCTGTTTCCCAGACAGAGAAATCAATAAAGACACAATAAAGTCACTGATAAAGGGAAAAATAAGACTTATGCTTAGTGAGAAATAAATTATGTATGAAGAGTCTCTCTAAGCTACATACACAGGGGGAAAATGGACAGAGCCTGGATGGACAGCTGTGGACCTCAGACTTCACAAGACATCACAGGGATAACAGGGATCCCAGACATCCCCCAAGTAAAATTCACATACAGTTAAAAAGGAAAACTTTTTATGGCATACTTCTGTTGGTTTTGACAAATGCATATAGTTGTATAACCACCGTGACACTCAAGGTATGAATCAGTTTCTCCATCCCCCCAAATTCCCTTTGAACCGACTCCTTCCTCCATCCCCAATTCCCACCCCAAAAAATCAACAAACCACTGATCTGCTTTCTGTCCCTATAGTTGAACCTTTTCCAGAATGTCATGTAAATGGAATCATGCATTATGTACTCTTCTGAGTGGGACTCCTTTCACTTAGTACAGTGCTTTTGAAATTCATCTATGTTGAGGCATAAATCAGTACTTTGTTTTTATTGCTACCCATGAACATCGGATTAAAGCTTACCTTTCTTCTTAACTGTATACACCGCTTGGGATGATAACTGTGCGCACGGAGACTGGTTTCCAGTGGTCATTTTCATGCCTCCAAAATTTTATACACTCGGAACTGCTGAAGGGGAAGAAGCACGTTAGAGCGTGCAACGGGCTGAACTGTGTCCCCCTCAGAGTTCCTGCATTGAAGCCTTAACTCCCAATGTAACTATTGGGCTGCAGAAAAAGTCAGGATGCATTTTTGCAATGAAAAACATAGAAAAAAATAGGTCATGACTTTTCCTACAACCCAATGTATTTAGAGATAGGGTCTTTAGGAAGTAATTATGGTTAAATGAGGTCATTAGTCCCCATGTGATAGGATGGGTGACCTTAGGAAAAGAGGAAGAGAGATTCAAGGTTCATTCTCTCTCTCTCTCTCTCTCTCTCTCTCTCTCTCTCTCTCTCTCTCTTTCTCCCTCCCTCCCTCTCTCCCTCCCTTCCTTTCTTCCTTCCTTCTTCCCTTCCTAACTTCCCCTCTCTATCATGTGAGGACACAGTGAGAAGGTGGCTATGTGTAAGCCAGGAAGAAAGTCCTCACCAGGAACCAACCCTGCCAGACCTTGATCTGGGACTCCAGCCTCCAGAAACTGTGAGAAGATACATTTGGGTTGTTGAAGCCACCCAGTGTGGGGTTCTTCATTATGGCAGCCTCAGCAGACTAATACAGAGTGACTCAGAAGGAAGACCTGGAGTTGGTAATCAGTGAGATGGGCTTGGTTCTAAGCATCTGTTTCCTTTTTTTGTGAGATGAGGCTGAAAATAACCAACCTTCCATGCAGGCTTATTATGAAAACTAAACTACATGGATAATATATGAAGTTGTTTAGCACAGTTCTTGCACCTGGAAACGCTTGATACATGGCACTTCTTATTTGCCATATCTTCTTGCATCTACCCCCTAATAGGAACCTTTACACCTATAGGGATGCTCAGGAAATATTTGTAAAAAATCACTGTAATGTAATTGGACGTGCTAAGGGGACCTCTCTGCATTCTAATGTTCTAATTTGTATAATGAAGTAATTGATGCAAAAGGATGTTTCTGACATCTGACACCATCTATTTTGTCTGTTTACCACAAACCAAACAGGATTTAATCTTATAGGAGTCATTTTCGTTTTCGTATAAGCTGATTTCAGTCACCATTAGATATTTACACGTTAAACTATTTACCAGTAATTATGAAAAGAAGACATGTGCACCTCTTTGAAACATAAAGCCTCTACAACAAGATGGGAAATATTTGGGGGAGGGGGAGGTGAAAACAGATAAGAAGTGCTCTCTTTTGCAACTGAGATCATAGTTGGTTCTTCTCAAGGCTCTAACGGGGAGATCAAAGGTAACGAGGGATGGACAGACTGTCTAGACTCTTGGACTTCACAGCTCCCTTGGGGAACGGGGCGGGGGGATAGGAGGCTGTGTTGACTATCCACTGGCACCCACACTGGTGTACTGGAGCCAGCTCAGCACAGCTCTTGAGAACCAATTGTAGACTTTCCCACAACTACACATTCAGTGGTATCATGCTGGTGGCTTGAAACTGGCCATGGTGGGAGTGTTTACATCACAGAAATCGGCAAATGCTATAAAGCAGGGCTTCCCTCACCCTCTGGAAAACCAGCTGTTTCCCATTTGCCAGCACATCGCCCGGTCCAAGGCCCAGGCTTGTACTACTTCCCAGGGGAGGAGCAGGGAGCAACTGAAACTGCCATTTAGAAATCTCTAAGAAGAATGAAGAGTGAACAGCAGGGCTCTGGAATGGATGGACCAAGAGAAAGACTCAAGGAAGATATGGATTTGTAGTCTGGATGCAAGACATTTCTTTATCTTCCACCATTTTTTAAGTTGAGTGGATATTTGTGACCTGGTTCTGAGAATTAAACCATGTATGGTGTTGAGAAAATTATCCTCACAGGTACCTTGTAGCAACTCACTGCTGAAACCCAATAAAAGTAATAAGAATGAATGAAAAAATTTAGTCCTCAGGAGGTTCCACAATATTCATTATCATAAAGTATATTTTGGAACCACCTAATGACGCACAACAGGAAATTCTGTTTAACTCTATTATGGTGGGTTCATGTAAGCAGATACTGTGCAGCCTTTACATCTTCTTCTAAAACTTGATTTTTAACATTATGTGAGAAGAGTCACAATAAAAAGTGAGAAGAGCAAGTTACAAAGCAGAGTGATTTTAATCATCAGAGTTTTATAAAGTATAAAGGCCTCAAAGGTTACAAAGTAATTAACTTTGAGTGTTGGGCTTCATTGTAACTTTTTGCCTTTCCCGCTTTTCTGTATTGTCCAATTTCTCCATGATGGGAATGCATTACTTTTGAGACAAGAAAAAAAATAAATACTATTTTTAAATCATTTCTCCAACTGGATAATCTGAGAAGCTAAAACCTAAAATTTGGTTTATCTATATAAAAGTAATACTAATTTAATTAATGAAATTTAATAATCCTGATGCCTGACAGTTAGGCAACATAGCAAAGATTATGAAACCACTGACTGTACCTGAAACAACTGTTTACTCTCCTCCTGATAATAATAATATTTACTAAGCATTTTCCATGTGTCCACTATGGTGCCAAGTAAGTTAAACACATTAACTCATTTATTCTTTCCAAAAAACCCTATGAAATAGCTACTATTTATATCCCCAATTAACAGATGCAAAAACATAACCTCACAGTAGTAAATAACTTGCCCAAATCCTCATAACCCATAAGAGCTAGACCCAATATCAAACCCTAGTTAATAAAAGCACACGTTTTGTGTTGATAGCAAATAATCACATTAACTTTTGTTACTCAGGAGGTCAGGCCCTTAAGGAAATGGGAGGTACAACACTGACAATGTCAAGATCAATTCACATTTTCAGTCCCATGGATTCCTTGGGCTGTGGTAATATAGGCTCAGGCTAAAAAATTGCAATACAATGACCCGTATTGTGGGTACTTATTCCAAACATAAAGGAACTTCTAATCTATAAACTAACAATGTGACACAGAGGTAGGAAACAGAATTTTTGGTTGGTCAGGCAATAACTAAATACTGGGCACCTTATGTACCCAAGGCACTGTTAGTAGTTTCTGGGGACATAGCATCTGCAGATAAACGCAGGTTCTGTCCTCATGGAGCTTGCAGCCTTACAAGAAAGGCTAAGGAGGGCCAGCCAAGTGGCACATTGGTTAGGAGTTGGCTTGGGACGCCAGCTCTGAGCAGCAGGGCCCCGGTTCGGATCCCACATGAGGGCCAGTGATGCTGCGCCCTCTACAGCTAAGATGGTGAACAACAGCTCAACCTGGAGCTGGGCTGCCGTGAGTCGCCGGCGACGGCGTGGGCTGCAGCCCCTGCTGCAGTGGGGTTGGCCGGAGGTTGGTGTGAGCTTTTGTGGCTACTGTGAGCTGCCGTAAGTGGCCGTGCAATGGCCAGTGAGTGACTCCCTCACCTGGGAAGAGTGCAATGATAATACCAACATGGGCCAGTGAAGCGACGTCCTCCACAACTAGACTGAAAACAAAAGGACAGCAACTAGTCTGTTCCCCTTCCCCGATTCCCCAATAAAATCTTTAATAATAATAATAATAAAAAGTTGGTATTATTGTGTTGTTGAGTTTTCTACTTGACTTAAGAGGCTAATGTATAAAAAAAATTATGAGTCTGTGTTTTGGGACACACAATGCATGAAGATGTAATTTGTTGACATCAATCACTAGGTGAGGTCAGAGCTGTGAAGGAGCAGAGTTTCCATATGTTCTAGAAGTTACACTGATATAAATTCACGTAAGAGTGTTAGAACTTGATGATGTTAGGTCATTTAGGTGACGAAAATATATTTCTCATGTACATTTGCTCTTCTTCCGGGATTCCTGTCTCACAGCTCACCTGGAATTTCTGAGCGATTTGAGCAATGGGAACAAATTTTTTTTTTTTTTGGTGGTCTCTTGCTCTCAGTTCCTGAAATTACTTCAGAGCTATAAAGGTGAAATGAGTTTCTTCTTAGTCATAATAAGTCCCTTTTTCCACCATGGGGTTTGTGTTAATGGGGTGAATTTTTGGAAAGCACATAAGGATGACGGCTTGTTGCCAGGGAACCCAGTTATGAATAGAGGGTGGAAAATTTCAGTCCCACCCTTCATTTCCAGGGAGGCGAGTGGGGCAGGACATGGAATCAATCTCCAGTGGTCAATGAGTGAATCAATCATAGCTATCTAATGAAGCTTCCAAGAAACCCTAAAGAAGAGGGTCCAAGGGGCTTCCACTTTGGGGAAACAGAACACTTCCCTGTGCCACCGTGTTAAGCTCCTAACTCCACAGGACTGAAGCTCTTCTCTTCAGCATTTTGGCCCATGTATCGATTGATCTGGCTGTTGATGTGTATCCTTTAATATCCTTTGTAATAAAGTGGAAATCTACTAATCTGGTTTCCTGAATCCTGTGAGCTGCTCACAGATTAATCAAACCCAAGGAAGGGGGACACAAGAAGCTATGATTTATAGCCAGTCAGTCAGTAAGCACAGGTGACACCCGGACTTGGGATTGCCATCTCGTGGGACTGAGCCCTTAACATGTGGGTCTCAGGCAGTCTCCTGGTAGAGAATCTGATCAAAACGATGGAACTCACTCCAGAGAAACACACATCCTCCTCTGCAAACAAAGTCACAGAACCACTGTGCACTGGCCACAAAGGAAGAAGCCACAGACAGTGGCGTTTGGAACAGCTTGCCCTGACTTGCACATCTCTGTGTGCTTTCACTAAGCGTCTTAACTCTTTGGGGTTGTGTTAGCTTCGAGAAAGAGCTGGCCAATATGTGCTTCAAGGGTAAGGAGAGATAGACAGCCCGGAAAGCAGTGGTGCCAACACAGAAAAGGTGACAATGTTTATTGCCACCCCTGGCTGATAGAAGAGGAGGGCTGTGTGGTCACCAAGGATTGGGAGGTGGGGGAAATGGGGAGACGTTTGTGAAAGGGTCCAAAGTTGCAGTTATGTATGATGAATAAGTCTAGAGATCGAATTACAGCATGGTGACTCTAGCTCACAGTTCTGTAGTGTACACTGGAAATCTGCTAGACTCGATTTCAGGGGTTTCAAACACACACACACACACACACACACACACACACACACAGTAGCTGTGTCAGGAGATGGATATGTGAATTAGCTTGACTATAGTAAGCCATTCTCTTTGTATGCAAAAACTCTGTGTGGTACACCTGAAATACATGTCATTTGTATGACAAAAACCCCTAGTAGCTGTACCTGGGCTCCGTCCCCTCTACTCTGGTAGGAATACGACTCCTGCCAGGTTGAAGCCTAAGCTTCGAACGCTGGCAACATTTCCTTCTTGCTCTTCTAAACCAGCCACCATGCTGCGAGGAAGAAGCCCATACAGCCACATGAAGGCGGACAGAGCCCCCTGGCCATCACCCCAGCCGAGCTTGCAGTGTCAGCCATCGTGAGCATGGCCTCAGCAGAAATCACAGGGGCAGAGAGGAACAGTGCCCAGGGCTCTGCCCACACTTTGAAATCTTGAGTACATAAATGAAGGTTATTGTTTTAGAGCACTAAATTCCAGGGTGGCTTCTTACACAACAGATGACCCAGGCACTGCCTAACCTCTCTCCCCACACGTGCTGCAGTTTCTCAAATGCCCCTCCCCTCCTGTTAGAGACTGAATGTTTGTCTCCCCCATTCAGATACCAAAGCCCTAACCTGTCCTTGGAGGCTGTCCTTGGAGACGGGGTCTGTGAGCAAGTGCTCGAGGGGAAATGAGGTAGTCGGGGTGGGGCCCTGATCCAGGAGGGCTAGTGACCTACAAGGAGAGGAAGAGACACCGGTGCTCACTGATGTCCAGCCTTCCAAACTGGGAAGAAGCAAACTTGTAATGTTTAAGCTGCCCCCTCTGTGGCACTTTGGTCTGGTAGCCAGAGCCACAGCTACACCTCCTCCAGCCTCGGTGTCTTTGCACACACTCTTCCTCCTGCCTGGAATGTTACCCACAGTAAACACCTCCTGAGCAGCGTTCACTCTCAACAGATGTTCCCGACTAGGGGGGCACCCCTGACCACCCTCTGCAAACTCAGCCAGGCCTCCCCCCTTCATTCCTCTCAAAGCAACCTGCTCTCCCCCCACAGCATGGACCAGTCTGGGGCTTAGATGTCTTTGAATAAAGCTGTGGTTAATGCTGCCCCGACCCACCTGGTACCTCAGCACAGGGCCTGGCACACAAAAGTGCTCCATTTGTTAAAAGATGGGGTGGCTTTGCCCAGAAAGGTCAGAGAACCCTTTGACTCAGAGGTTCTGTTCCTACGTACAAACGCCAGTGGCCCGTGAGACGTGTGACATAGCCCAGGGCCCTGTGCTCCTGGAGCCCGAGCTGCACTGGGCCTTGCGTGTGTGACAGGAGAATGGATGAACGGGGCCCAGGCACACAACGCTAAACAGCCATGGGAATACATGAGCCCCGGCTGCTCTCAGGAGCAGGGTGAGTCCCCCAGGCAGCCAGTCCTCCAACAGGGCACACATCATAATCCATCTGCATGCAGGAAAACAATCAAACTCAATGCTTCAGCCGAGCAGTGCCCACCTGGAAGTTACACTATGAGGCCTGGCAGGACATGAATGCCGTCAAAGTCACCCTGCCAAAGTACCAGCCACCCTGGGGAGAGGGCTTGATGTCAGCAGGAACACTGGGCTGTTGGAAATGTCCCATTTACTGACTAGGGTGGTGAATACAGGGGTCCACACCACAGTGACCTTGCAACTGTATATGTCCACGTACGTACTGGGAGAGTCTGGTCACTCTCCCAGCCGAGCTGCAGTAGAGGCTTGCAATTCTGTAGTGCTGGGCGGCCGTGGATCCAGCTATAAGTGGAGAGACAGGCTGCTCTGAGAGAGAAGTGGGCAAGGTTCTTGGAAATCTCTGCCACATACGTTTTAATGTTCCCTCTTACCGTCTGCCACTCCCTATCCTGAGTTCGTGTTTTAGGAGCAGTTGTCCACAGAAAATTGCATTAAAAAATTGCTAATTCAGGAACCAGCTAAAAATCATGGTCCTGCATGTGACTTTCAGTAGATGAACTGGCAAGTCACTGGTGGGACCCCCTTAACAATTCTGAGGCTCTCTCTCTCCCACCGCGAGTCCAATGAGCATAAGCAGCCAGAGGCGTCTTGTCTTGTTGCAGTTGATCATGTCTCTCCCTGCTTGGGTGTCCCGCTCCTCAGAAGAAACCACGCAGCCCTTCCTGTGTCACTGGGCTGGGACCAATGAGGAAGTCAGAGGCTCCTGGGCAAGCCAGCCAAGGCCAGAGCTCTCAGAAGGTGACAGTCTCCTGAGCAGAGTGTTGTCATCAGAGCTGACTGCTGTCCAGGCCCTGAGCTGGGGATGTTCAAGTTTAGAGACAGCAGAGCCAAGTGCAACAAGAGGTGTGCTCCTGAAAACAAGGGGTGCTGGCCCAATCCCCCTTTCCCAGTCTCGCCGCCCCCCGCCCCCAGCTGCGTCCAGTATTCACCTAACACTCCAAGATCCCCCTGCCCTCATGCCTCCTCTCAATATCACCCATCAAAGCTGCGTATTGGGGCCCCATCCTGATGGGGAATCGGGAAACCCCGACTCCAGCCTTATAGTCAGCAAACTCAGCTGAACAGCTCAGTGACCCGTAAGATGCTTTGGGGCCCAAACCCCTGCCAACTCTGTCACCGCGCACAGGCCGGGGCATGGGACTTGGCTGTTCTATAGCGGACTTCTTGCTACTAATAACACAGGCCACAGGACCAAAAGTCCCCGTCACTTTTCTGCAAATGTTAGGTAATGTGGGTAGGAAAGTAACTTACAGTTTCTGCCTCTTTGCCTTGCAGTAAAGCTCACATCTTGTTCCCTCTGGAACCACATTCGTTGCTATTGGGAGTTGCAGCGATCATTGTCTTCAGTCACTTTTTGATTAGCTGTTCTGATTAAGTCCAAGCACGACATCACTACAGGCTTCTCAGCCTGGAGGATGCACAGCCCCAATTCCATGCAGGGATGTGCAAAACACAGCATCTCAGACATCTTTCCAGAGCATCAGTTTATTTATACAAGATTGTGAAGAACCCAGTACTTCAATAAGAACCATCCACACCCCACAAACATGGAAGAAGGGGGAGAGGTGGCATGAAGGGCCCCAGGAACAACAGTCCGGTCTCTGAAGATTCCCCTGGGTGGGGGCCAAGGGCTGGACCTGCAGTGAGGGCGGCTTCTGCTCTTGTCCCCAAGGGGGCTCGAGGCTGCCTTCCAAGCTCGCCAGGTGTTATGGGTACAATGCTTGTTTAGGCTACACAGACATGCCAGGTACCATCCTGATGTGAATCCTGTGCAGAGAACGCTGGGGCAGTGTGCACACCGCCACCATCCACCAGACGCAGCCCTTCACACAAAGCGTGGACTGCTTGCCCTGCTCCCAACCGCAGCTGTTTGTGTCCAGCCTCTGGCCAATCTCCCGCACCATGTGGCCTGCCTCCCTGGCGCTCAGCATTTTTTTGTTTAGCATTTAAATGCAGAGAGAGTCTCTTGACTTTCCCAAGGTATTTGATGAGGCCCTGCCTTGGCCATCCACCATTTAAGAATCACATAGAGGGGGCCGGCCGAGAGGCTCAGTTGGTTAGGCCTGTGAGCACTGAGCAACAGGGTTGCCGGTTCGATTCCCACATAGGCCAGTGAGCTGCACCTGAACTGAGCTGCCACTGAGTGTGGGCTCTTAGCAGCAAGGTTACCTGCGTGACACCCTCATGGAATGATGGGATGCGCCCCCCCCCCCCGCTGCTGCCCACAACTAAGATTGAACACAGCAACTTGAGCTGAGCAGCCGCGTTCTCCCTACAGGGGGCCGGATGGCTCAGGGTACAACAAGCTTGTCACTTCAACTCATGCATGGGAGGGTGGACTACATCCGCCTTCACCTAGATTGAAAGCGGCAACTGGACTTAGAGCTGAGCCTGTGCCCTCCACAACTAAGATTGAAGGACAACAACTTGACTTGGAGCTCATGGGTCCTGGAAAAATACAGTGTTCCCCGTCTCCAATTCCCCAACCCTGTTCCCCTCCCCAAACGCCCATTAAAAGAATCTTAAACAAACAAACAAATTATATGGGCTTTATTGCTGTGGTCCAAAGAAGAGGCTGGTATCACATCATCATGCGCTCCAGAGTTTATTAATTCTTTCTTGACCGCACTGCTCCTCTTCGGGTCCTGTTTTTTTGTAACCCAAGTCTTCCACGTATGGCTGCTCCTCAACTCTGTGGTATGTTGGTCTTCAACTCTGGCCTGGGGTGAGGATGCCATCTCCTAATCCAGGCTGGGTGCACGAGAGCTGGTCCTTATTGTGGCCTAGGTGGGGGAATGCTGCCCCTCGACTGGAGGCTGGGTGCATGAGTACTGGTGCTTGATTGT
>NW_017731452.1:1154551-1169119 GCF_001890085.2 Hipposideros armiger | reverse complement strand
CTCATCAGAAACCATGGAGACCAGAGGGCAGTGGGCTGATGTATTCTATTCAAAGCAATGAAGGAAAAGAGCTGTCGACTCAGAATCCTATATCTGGCGAAACTGTCCTTTTAAAATGAGGGAGACACTTGGACATTCCCAGATAAACCACAGCTGAGAGAGTTCTTTACCACTAGACCTGCCCTGCATGAAGGGAGTTCCTCAGATGGGAATGGGAGGACACTGGGCAGTCATTCAAAGCCTTATGAAAAAACGAAGATCTCTGCTCAAAGTCAATGCATGGACAGTTATAAAAGCAGGTACTATTGGGCTAGCAGAGTGGCACATTGGTTAGGAGTTGGCTTGGGATGCCAGCTCTGAGCAGCAGGGCCGAGGTTTGGATCCCACATGAGGGCCAGTGACACTGCACCCTCTATAGCTAAGATGGTGAACAACAGCTCGACCTGGAGCTGGGCTGCTGTGAGTCGCCGGTGACGGCGTAGGCTGCAGTGGGGCTGGCTGGCAGCAGGCGTGCACTTTCGTGTGCTGCCATGAGCCGCCGTGAGCGGCTGTACAATGGCCAGCGAGTGACTGCCTCGCCCTGGAAGAGCGCAATGATAATGTCAACATGGGCCAGTGAAGCAACGTCCTCCACAACTAGACTGAAGAACCAAAGAACAGCAACTTGTCTGTTCCCCTTTCCTGGTACCCTAACGCTGTTCCCCTCCCCCAATTTCCCAATTTAAAAAAAATCTTAAAAAACAAATAAAAAAAAGAAAGGCTAAGGAAAGCAGTAAGTAAGAGGGATGCTACAATGAAGAATCACAGGGTTCATTGAGAAGCTGACATAACAGTGTCATAGCTACATTCAGTATGTAACTCATAGCTACATTTATTCACAGCCTAATCTTATCCTCTGATTATGCTTAGCAAAACTTTTTTATCCCTTCTTTACCTTTGCATTTCTAAGTGTTCACAGGCTTACAAACTAGAAAAGACCAGGATGTCTGCAAAACAAAACAAAAAAACCTAAACAAACAACAAACAAACAAAAAACACCTCTGAGCAATATTCGAGGAGTTTGAGACCTAGCAAGAGAGTGGTGATTGACTCAGTGGTGGCATTTCCAATATTCCTCTTGCTAAAAACACTAACGATCCCACTGCTCAGTCCCTGCTTCTTTAATAAAAGTACTACGCCTTCCATCCCGGTACCAGACTTCCAGGGATCACCCCTACGTACACACTCCTAGGTACCCAAGGGTTGCCTTTTCTGTCTGGGTGACTCATGCTCTTTCATTCGAGTCAATACATAGTTTACCCAGCAGAGGGCAGAATTGCACAATGCACCCTAGCTTCTCTCCTGTTAGGAGTAAACCTGAGAAGGTGGCACAGATTTACAGCATCAGGGCAGATTAAAGCACAGAACAAGTGACTGCCTGTGTGCTTAGAGACGACAGTATCAGAAACAGTCTGGGCTGGGAGTCAGTATGCATGGGCCCCACTGTCCATCTGGGAGTCACTTCATCATTGGGTCGGTTTTGAGCTGGTCTCAGCCTATCGACAGATAACCAGAGTTGTGGCTGGACCAGCCCTTGTGACTCTCGTTATAATTGTAAGATGCCCTCAGCAACATAACCATCAGGAAACTTTGAAAAAATAAATATTTATTACTTCCAGGTTCTGAAAATTATATAGCACACCTAGGACCACACTTCAAGGTGGCCTGGAGAGGGGGAGAAGGAGAGAGACAGAGAGAAAGAGGGAGAGAGGGAGAGAAGGCAGCCCTGGGGTTCTGCTTTTATTAGGGTTAAGGGTGGAGCCTAGGGTTTCTCCATCTCACTCTTTATTGGTGAATTTAAAACATCAGAGTGGGGATTTAAAGCGTGGCATGAGAAACAATGAAGCAGCCCAAATGGTCAGTTATGGAAATCACAGAAGATCTCTAAAACAAAGCAAAGGTGGGGCTGGTTTTTTTATCTAGTCTTGAATGCCTCTCAATCAAAGCTTCATATATGAGGCATGTGCATTATAAAGAGACTAGCCAACAGGGCTCACACTTCAGAGTTTCAGTTTCCCTAGCTGTAAAGGGAAGGCATTATCCTAGACGAGCCCAGATGTTATTTCTCTGCGAAACTTCTACTATACTATCCTCTCACTTACCCTGAAGTTACTCTTGTGAAGTTGTAATCTTGCTCACATACAAATTGGAGCATATGTCTCCCCAGTGTATAATCTGGGGGTGGAAGTTAGGACGTGAGATCACTCACTCCTGATGCCTCCAAATCCTCCCTCAAGTAGAGGACAGGATCTTCCTCCTAAGTCAGAGCCAGAGGTTGGTGTTGGCTGCAGTCATAGAAGTAAGAATAGGCTAATATCACTGATGTACCATGCAATATGCAAATCACTTGATATGAATTAATTCACTTAATTCTCCCACCAACCCTGTTTTCCAGGTGAGGTCCCAAAGCCACAGAGAGATGAACTTTCCAGTAGTAGGCTGCTGGGAAATCATGGAGCTGGAATTTCAGCTCCAGAAAAGGAGCTCACAGGTGCTCTCTCTCTGTTGCTGCCTCCAAGGATTTGAGGGATGGGAAAGGAGTTGACCAAAGACAACTACGGCTCCTTATTAGGACCAAAATTTTTCATTCATTCACCCACTCACATCCTGTCTCAATAAAGGTATACCAAGTACCTCCTGTGTCGCGGAAACTTCATCAAGCGTCCTGTCCAGTCACATGGCTTTCTACCACAAAGCTCGGAAGTCTGGGGGTCAAGCAATTCAACACTGATCCAGAGTTCAGGTTTTGCTGGATAGGCACAGTGAGAAGTGGGCTTGGGGAGATGGTAAAAAGTGCTAAGGAGACAGTGGTTCAGCAAATCAACCATGAGGTCCAGCTGAAAACAGGAGTTACCCCCTGAGCTGCAGCTAGTCAACACTTCATGGATCTGCTTCGCGCCCTCAGCTTTTCCCCAGCATAATCCGCACTCTCTGTTGCTCAATGGGCCAGTTGCATCAGACTAACGGCCAGGAGTCCTAGATTCCATCCTAGCTCCGCCACTGACTGTCTATGCAACCTGGAAAAACCACCTGCTGTCTCTGGGCTTGTTTCCCTCACCTATAAAATAAGACACCACTCATCTCAAGTAGCAGAATAATATCTTTGAACCAAGTAGAATGTACCTGGTATTATGCTTCATGCTGAGGACACAGAGAACAACAATATCCCACCTCATGAAGTTCACATTCTAACACAGTCTAGAAACTTTTAATCTATAATTATAAGAGAGGGGTCCTATCTCTGATAGAAGGTTCTACAAGACTCCACAACTACTACTTCTAATAGCCTATGTTTTTGAGCACCTAGTTTGAGGCAAACTTTATATATGAATTGTTTTGTGGGAGGTGCAGACATATTCTGTCTTTACCAGCAATTTATTTTAGCACAGGTTCACTGTGGAAATTATACTAATTTCACAAGCCAATAACATAGGCTAATATCTCTTAATAAGCCAAATAAAGAAATAGCATACTCCAAACAAATGACAGATGAATCACTAATGTTCCAGGCAAGGGGAGCTGGAGGAATCAAGTCCCAATTTTAACAGAGGTGTACCTTTTTACATGAAGCCCTGGGGAGCGATGGAGCAAAAGTAAAAGCCCCTGTTGCTAGAGCTCATTGCTGGGGAACAAAGACGCTGGTGTTGGCAGGTGAGCTGACTTATTTCACTGGGCCACTGTGGGGCTTTCTGCCTCTGCTGACCGAAGAGTCACCTTGGCATGGCAGAAGCTAAATGCCCCCAAAGATCTTCGAAGAATTTTTAGGCAGAGTCATCTCATGCAAACTGCAACTGTCAAATAGTCCTCACAAACTCTCAGTACTGAATTTGTAGTCTAAATGTCCCCTTGCCACAGCTGCTTTTACACATGTTCTTATTGGTAGGCTCCTAGTGCGGTCCCTTAGCATCTGGGCTGCTGACTGGTTACCAATGACAACAGATGCAGAATGATGACATCTTGGCATGACTTACTTTGTTCTTATATCAGAGCAATTTATTTTCGTTGTCATAAACAAGTGGATTAAAACAGCTTCAATTAAGTCATAAGCAAGTGGATTTGAAATCATATTAAACCAATACACAACATGAATTATTTGTGTAATTCTTTATCACAACTTTCTAGAGCAGATACAATTATTATGTCCGTTTCACTGATGGGAAAACTGAGAATGAAAAAGATTTAGTTATGTATCAAGAGTCGCATTGATAGTAAGAGGCAGTAGAACCAGGATTCACATACAAGCCTGTCTAAGACCAGTGCCCGTTTGGAACCTCATGGAAACACAGAACAAGGGACCCTGCTCTCCTAGGAGATGAAAATGCAAGTCAGTGATTTCAGATGATGCCTGCCTTGATTCTTGAGAATAAGTTGTGCTAATGTTATCAAGTCCTCTCCTAGAATTAAATTTCCCCGCTGACTGTTCAGTCTTTTTATCCAAGAAAAGTTGGCTTAACACGCAGAACCGAAATTTGAGGAAACTAGATTTCTTCAAATGTTTCCCATAACTTTGGGCCCAGAGCTCTTCAAAAGAGATGTGAAAAGATGTGAAATGTTAATTTGATACATAGTCAAAAAAAAAAAACCACAGCCTTATTTTGGCTAATTCATAGCTGTTGGTTGAGCGATGCCATTTTTTTCCAGGGCCTGCCTTGGATATAGCACAATTACGGAAAAGGGCTGTCAGCACTAATTCCTCCATCACAGATCCAAAAAAGTCCCACAGAATCTGAAACGCTGACAAGAAGTTCAGATCTTCTGGAAAACATCTGTAAATCACAGAGCTTTTAATTTTCACTAACATGGCAGAAAGTTTTAGCTTCAATGACTCACTAAATCCCATCTTTAAAGTCTTGTGTTCTTTTCTTTCCTAAGCCAAAGAATGAAACAGCTTTGGAAGTTATGTTTAAGAGTGTACAGCCAAGATGGCTGTTATAGTTGTTAATGTTTAAAATGACACTTCAGAAACTCTGTAAGTAACCTAAACAGAAACTTCAAAAGTCTATTGGTCTTTTTTTTTTTTAATTCTTCCAAGGGATAATTTATATACCATAAAGTTCACGTGTTTCAAGTGTACAGTTCAATAATTTTGGGTAAATTTTCGGAATTGTGCCACCATCACCACAATTCAGTTTTAGGACATTCCTTGCACTGCAGAGAGATCCTTCATGTCAGTTTAGAAGCTACTCTCCATTCTCACTCGCAGCCCCAGGGAATTCCTTAATCTCCTTCCGGTCTCTAACGGTCTGCCTTTCCTGGACATCGCACATGGATGGGATCATACAGAATGTGTTTGTATCTGGCTGCTTTCATTTAGCATGTGTTTCTGAGGTTCATCTATGTCGTAGCATGTGACACAACTCGGCTCCTTTTCCTGGCTGAATAGTGTTCCATTGTACAGAGGTAGGTCACGTCGTTTATGCATTCACCAGTTGATGGACCCCTGGGTTGTTAGCACTCTCCAATCGTTATGAATAATGCTGCTCTGACCATCCATGTACACGTCTGTGTGTGGGCCTATGTTTGCATTTCTCTCGGGGGATACTAGGAATGGAATTGCTGAGTCATAGAGTAAATCTAGGCTTAACATCTCTTTTCACTTTATTTCACTTTCCTTTTTTGTGTAACTTTTTAAGACACTGCCAAGCCGTTTTCCAAAGTGGCTATACCATTGCACATTCCCATGCTAGTCAATTTTTAATAAGACACATGGACAGTAGCATGAGTTTTCTTAGTTGTTGCATTAATTCCCCAATGTGGGGAATTTCAGCTAGCTTTAATCCATTGGAGGCTTTCTGGTTTTAAGCTGCTTCAAACTCTGTTACTGCTCCACGGGTGGGGAGAAATTGAAAGGGGGGTATTAGGTCTCTTAGTAAAGAATCCTGCGATTATATGTATTCATTGTCACACCCCCTCCCCACCCTTGCACACTTCTTTGTTATTTACAGAAGCTTTCTGGCTTCTCTTTCTGGCTTCACACTATTACTATCGTGTCCTCCACCATCAACCCCAAACCTGAGCGAAGTGCCCTTTTTCTCGATTCCCATAATACCCTGTTCATGCCTTTTGTTATTATATAATTGTCAAGCCTCTCGCAAGGAACTATATCTTTCTTGTATTTGTTTGCCCAGTATTCAGCATAAAGTTTGCCTCATTGTATGTACTCAATCACATTCTATGGACCAATGAATGAATCAGTGGGCGCAGAACAAGCCTACTTGTTAAGTGTATCATCATGGTCTTAATCTCACAAAACTGAAATATGGTACAAATGCAGATAATGAGAGGCCTGAATCTCTCTCTACATAATTTCTGGTTTTCTTCAATAATAACTAGGAACAGAACCTAGTACTTAGTTACTCCCTAAGCCTCTAAAGGAGGCTGTGAGCTCTAGAAAGAGGCCGCCTATTCCATCTCTCCTCAGCTTCGTGGCGTCAATCTAGTTATTTAATTTCATTAAGCATCAGTTTCTTTATCTAAAAGCATTGCTGTGAGGATTAAATGAGATAATCCACATAAATCCCTTAGTTATTATTTTACCTTGTCACCATTCTAACATTTACTGAGCATTTACTAAAATTGTGATGAATATGAGCACGGAGGTGGATGTATCTTGCTTATACATGCAACAATCCCTGCTTCAGGCCATCCTAAAAAGTGAGGATACACGTCACAGCCCCAGAGAGACTTGGTTTATATCCATATAACAAGCTCAGGCCATCGACCAACCTCAAAATTATAGTCACCTATTGAGAAGCTGTGTAAAATACAGGATTCTAAGTCCAAAGATAATGAGTGACAATGATTCTGTGTATTGTGCATGCAGACACACACACACACACACACACACACACACACACACAATCTCCACTTTATTCCTATCTAGTGGATCCCTTGAATTTTGGAAGTTGCATCCAGGGAGATTCTTCTCTGAAGGAGGTTGGTGTCAGCACCCATTATCAAGAGCTACAGCTTGTCCCCAGTGGTTTGACTGAACACTCCCCACCTCCTCAGTCTCTCCCAGGGGACACAACAAACGCCACCAGAAAGCTCTTTGGAATCCTCAGACGACGAGAACGAACCAATTGCTGTAGAAATATTTTCACCACCGATGATCCAATTTGAAAATGAAGGAGTTGCTATGCTGCAACACATCGCTGGTGCTGCATGTGCATGCGTCATCCACCAGGCAGCTATGGGAGACTACAGAATATGAGGTGCGCACAGGTGTTATGTATGAACGCAGGTACATTTATAGGGAGCCGCTATCATCGGAGGCAAAATCTGCTTAGAATCCTCACCTGCCACTTGCTCGTCTTGGTCACATCATTTAGCTTTTCTGAAACTTGGTGTCCTCATATGAAAATAGGGATCAAATACTTTGCTGAGTCATTGTAATTACATACAGTCAATGTAAAATTGCCTAGCAAAGTATGTGGCAAATTATAGTCACTCAGAAGTAATAGGTGTTATGGGGCTGGCTGAGTGGCATGTTGGTTAGGAGTTGGCTTGGGATGCCAGCTCTGAGCAGCAGGGCCCAGTTCAGATCCCACATGCGGGTCAGTGATGCTGTGCCCTCTACAGCTAAGATGGTGAACAACAGCTTGACATAGAGCTGGGCTGCCGTGAGTCACTGGCGACAGCTTAGGCTGCAGTGGAGCTGCAGTGGGCTGCTGTAAGCTACTGTGAGTGGCTGGCAGTCGGCCTGAGCTGCCAAGAGCCGCCCAGGAAGAGCGCAATGATAATACCAACATGGGCCAGGGAAGCGACGTCCTCCACAACTAGACTGGAAAACAAAAGGACAGCAGCTTGTCTGTTCCCCTTCCCCGATTCCCCAACACTCTTCCCCTCCCCCAACTCCCCAATAAAATCTTAAAAAAAAAATAGGTGTTATTATTCTACGATGTACTGATGAATATACACACACAAATAGGCCATTATGCTTCTAAACCAATTATTCAACAATATTTTCATGAACATGTATCCAGGGACATAAATCTCCCAGACACAGAAACAAGAAAATCAAAGTAAGTGCTTTCCCAGGCTCTCTTCTCCATGGAGCGCACATCGCTTCTCTGACGTCGGTCTTCCCATTTGTGCTGACTGGCTGCCACCGAGCTGACTGACTGACTGATTGATGGACTGATTCTGACATGTATATTCTGATTACCTGTAATGGATGATGATGTCACTGAGTCAGTGAAGTGACTGAGCTTGTTGAGAACAGAAGGAACCCCTGACCTACTGGAGCCTGAATACCCCAGGAGATCAACGAAGAGAAAGATGGCTGGACAGTGGCAGCAGCCAAGAGGCTTGCCCCTCACCAGCCTCGGGTGTCTGAGACGAGGGCATGGCCCGCAGACTCCGGGAAGAAGATCTTGCACGGAACACACACCCTCAGAAAACTGGTAGCCCCTCCACTTAAGCCCCCTCCTCCCAAGACCACTAAACCCCAAAACGCACTTCTCAGAAGAGGAAAGAACGTTGCCCAAAGTGATTTGGAGCACTTTTTCGTTTCAGAGCAGAATAAATACTTGTTTGTCAATGAGAGTATATGTAGTGTGGCTAGTAAAACCCTGATGTGATGGATTACGCTGCATTTTCCTAATTGCTCATAAAATTTACTCTATATACTGTGTCGAGACGGGCAGTTGGGCGGTACATTCAACAGGTGTCAGTTGTCCTCCACTTAAGCAACTTTGAACCAACCAAAAATAAATTAAGATTATTGAATGCTGATGTGGGAAGCTGAGCTCTTAAATATTTAATGCCCTGAACATCATGATGTAGTTGATTTTGGCGTCCTTGTTAGCTGCGGCTTTATCATTTTGCATCAGTGATCCTGCAAATGCGTTCATTTCCCTGCAAGGCTCATCAGGTGTTGCTATGGAGACGACAGCTGCTCTGACATATTCCCCCAGGCCCTGGTTGCTGGCTTTTTCAGTAAACACTTAATTATGCATTGCATTCAGCAATCAGTGTGGTTGGAGGAGAGTTTGCTTAGCTGATTTCAGGCTAACGATGAGTTTCCCCTCATACTCGTAAGCAGATGTTTTCATAAGTCTGTTGTGTGTGATTTTAAAAAACAGAACAAAATCAAGAAACCCCCAAGAGAAAAGCAAACATAAGAAGGCAAGAATTCAGTCTCACTGCTTCTGATAACTGACCTGTATAAAAGCTTATCAAAGTCTAATCAACAACCTCAACTCCATGCTAACAACCTTCAGAGTTGCGGGGAGAAAAATGGATTCGTCTACATCATATAACCTAAGCAGGCAAATCAAACAAAAATAAATATTTTTGAGGACTATTCTGTCTAGGAAGATGGTATCATCAAAATATAAGATCCTTCTTTAGGTCGGGGATTTTCAATGCAGGACTGGACTTCCGGGGTCTGATGTACCCACTCTGTCCATAAGTGTAAGCAGAATACCATTTTGGTGTGTATATGAGCACCTTTCTGGAAAGAGGGCCCAAAACTTTCAACGGGAACTCAGAAAATCATCAGACAAACCAAGGTAAAGGACCACTGATTCTAGTGAAAAGTAAACACCTCCTGTCCTCCTGAGAAAGCATGTTAACTCTCTCCCATTACTGTGTGATTACCAAAATGCAGAAAAAGGTTTGTTTGTTTGTTTGTTTTGCATCAGAGACTTCACCTGGAATGTGTTTTTCATCCAAATCTGGATTTTGATAGAGATGTGCCTGGATGCACTAGAATTCTTCCTCATTTGAAGCAGCAAGTGCTGGGTTCGATGCCCCAAGTCAAGAAATAAGCTGATCTGACCCACGCCCAGCATTCTAAGTTACAACAAAAGTTATGTCACCGGTGAACCCCTCAGTTTTACTAAAATGATTTAATTTGATGAAGGAACTATTTGACAGATTCCTGTAGGACTCGGATTTCTGCTTGAGTCCTTTTCACTAGGTATTTACTATGTACCAGACACTTCCTTATACCCACTCTCTAGTTTACATCCTCCTTGTGATTTCAACGTAGTTATTTACCTGGAAACTGGAAAATGGAGGCAAGGGTTTAGAGTTGGACAAAACTCAGACAGAATGGCTGAAGGAAACTTGGGGCTGAAAAGTCACGCTGGGAACTGCAGAAAGGAAGGCTTCAACAACCCTCCATCACTAAGTGTCAACAACATGAATGTGAGCATTTGTGCGGCTACGTACGATATGTAAAACGCCACCCCAAGACTTGGGGGCTTAAGGTTATCTCTTTCTCATTATCTCTTATGTTTCCATGGGGTACAGAGGGGTCATCTCTAGGCCACCATGTCTGGGGTTTCCACTGGTTTGACACAAAGGTTGAGGACTGGCCCATTGGCCCACATGGCATCTTTCTCTGTGCAGCCTCACGGCCTCTCCACATGCTCCGTCCTGTGGTCCCCCAGCATGACAATCTCAGGGCAGTCAAACTTCTTACATGGTGGCTCAGGGCTCCAGATCAAGTTTTCAAAAAAAAAACAACAACCAGGACAAAAGCTGCAAGGCTGCTCAGGACCTGGCCTCATCAGTTCCAGAGCATCACTCCATTTGTCAGGAAGACACTAGAACCAGCCCAGATTGAAAGACAGGAATGTGGTTCTACACCTCAGTGGAAGCAGCAGCACTGTGTAGCCATGTTCAGCAGCTCACAAGTCAGGGCAGACCAGCAGGTAGCACTGCTAAGTAGCTGTCCTAACTTCTAGCCATTATCTCAATTACCTTCACAAAGCAACCATGCCCCATTTTACAGATGTGAAAACTGAGGCTCAGAGAGGTTATACAACTTGTCCAGGTGGTGACAGAGCAGGGATTCAATTGAGAATTGTCTGCAAATTCTGTGCCATTCACTACTACCCGTCCTGGTTCTACCATGCTTTGAATCAAGTTCTAATCCCTACCACCCCCATTGGTTTCTTCTCCCTTCCTCCTAACACACTATTTGGATCTTTCATGAAATATAGTATAATTACTCATCGCTCTCTTTGGCATATAGGCGCCTCTCTGAAGAGATCGCACAATCACAAAAAGGGGAGAGCTCTGGGTTCTGAGATGGGGAAAGACAGGGGTATGCATGGCTAGCGTCTGGCCTATGATTACGCAGATGATTGGAGGAGAGAGAACTGGCCTGAGGGCTGGGAAGCTCCAGGCTCTGTCTTCTTGTCTGCAGTTTGGGGCATGTACGAGCCTTTGGGGAAAAAAAAAAAAGTGTGTTGAAAACAGTGATTATTGGGGATAGTCCCTTCCTCTGCATCTTGTCTAGAGCAGAAACTTGTCTAAGGGAAGATAATTTGCTCTTTAATGAGAGTACTCTAAATGCACTTCTTTCACTTGCTTTGAGATTTCTGTCAAGTTTTTTCATCTAGTTCTAATCTAATAGAGCCTAAATCCCTTTTCAGCTAATTACAGGAAATGCTTCTAATGGGTAAATTAAGTTTGCTACTACGCCAGTAGGCTCACCAACCAATACCTTTTCCTCCATTTCCCAAGGTTTGCTTTTCCTTCTTGTTACAGGGCTTGTGGCTCCCACGTCACCCAGCCTTGTTGGAAGCTTCCAGTGGTGAGCCTACCCTCAGGAAGGAGTGAGCATCCACTAGGACTATGTCCAAGAGCCCTGAATTGACCAACTGCAGAATGCTAACCATTGTAGCGCCAATGAAATGCTCCTTCTGACTTTAGGAAAACAAAAGATGGTTTGCTGCTTGCCTGGAGGCTACAAAACCTGCCAGAAGCAAAGCCACAAAAGTTGGAATTACCCTTAAAATGCCGTAAAAATGTGAAAACGCCTGTCTCATCCACCGTGCTGCTTTACTTCCCTCCAGAAAGGAGCTGGAGGAAACTTAGGGTCACACAGCCCTCGGTGCTGGTGCAAATGAAGGAGGTAATGAAGCCCAAAATGACTGGGAAAATAAACAAACTTGGCTGAGATTATGCCTAGCCGTAAATCCAGCTGCAGATATAAAGAGCAGTGCTTTGTATTCCAGCTACTGACAGTTAAATAGGATTCTCCATCATATAGATCCTTTCGTATTTCTCAGGCACCCAACTGTTTTAATCAAAACCAAATACGTTGGTCATCTAGTCTCATTAATCCTTAAAAGCATTCATAATATGCCTGTGAAATAAATAAAACAAAGCATAGAGTAAGCATAGAGTCTCCCCTGGATGTATCTGATACCTCAGTGAGTCTATCTATAATTCACTCCTCACAATTCCAGCTGCCCCAAATGTCCCCCATCCCTGCTTTCTGATGTCTCCCCTTCTGGTTAATGGTGCCACTCACTGTTCCTTAAGAGCAAAACAATTTCATTTTGCCTTCTTGTTAGCCTTTGGGGCTAATCAAATGTTTGTGATAGATATTCTGATAATTGACTGCAAATTTGCAAGAGAAAATTGATGCCTGGAGGAACTAAATGGCCCATCTAAAGTTTATACACCATTTAATAGAAAGGTTTGAATCCAGGACTCCAGGCTCCAAAGCTTACGCTCTTTCCTGTTTCAAGCTGCTGCATGTTGCAGCCCCACCCCACCAACATCCTCAACTAGGAGTCCTGCTTGCCAGTCCTCTGAACTCAAAGCCTTGTTATTTCTTACTTAGATTATTCTAGTCATCTCCACCTGTGGCGTCATTATTTCAGCCTTCTTCCCTTTCCTATCCATCCCTTAAATTGCGCATGGATGGTCTTCTCAAGCATAACACGAATTAAGAATGTGGTGATCATGGAGGTTTGATGGTATGAGATGGAATGGGGACAAAGGAGCTGGCAATGCCTGACCCTTTGCCAAGCAGCCCTTTGTCCTCTGAGACGGATGCACTAGGAACTACTGACCCTGGAAAATGAGGTTCCACTTTACAGATAGACCGTGCTCATCACCATTCAAGCAGGACTTCAGAAAAATGGACTGGGGGTGCCCTTTTCCCTTTCCCTAACCCCAGATCCAATTCAGTCACCAACCACCTACAGAGCCTGAAGTCTTGAGATCCACATGGGAGTCAGAGGAAGAGGGGTAGGAGAAAGGGATGGAAGGAAGAAGGGAAAAGGGAGAGAGGAGGGTGGAGGAGGAGCTGGAGGGGGAGGAAGGGGAGGGCGAAGGAAGAAGCAGTCACAGCAGCAGCTCAGGGAAGGTTTTTGCGAGGAGAGGGCATCCTCACTGGGCTCTCAGTGCGGATAGGACTTTTCACAAGCTTGTCCCTCTACCCGAAGCAGGACACAAAGGCTACCAGATGCAGAAAACAATGAGGTTGAGTTAAGGGAGACCATAAAAAATATTAATCGTCTTTGAAAAAATCAATAGCATTCATGGGAGTGATTCTTTCAGTGTTTGGATTTGGAGGATCAGGGTAGCAGAGATGGCACCACAGGTTAGGGGGGCATGGAGAGACTGGCAGAATAGATAACCTTTTACCCAGTCAGTTTGCTGGGTTACAAGCACAGGATCCGAAGACCAAAATGTCTCGCATTCAAATCTTGGGTCTGTAACTAACCTGGGAGCCTCAGGCAAGGAACCGATCCTCTTTATAATCTGTTCTGTGCCTCCGTATCTTCATCAGTGAAATGGGGACAACATTATGTCTTCGGGATGGGAAATAAAATAAGACCGTGCATTTAACGTTTCTAGCACAACTCATCATGCTCATCAATAATGGTCGGTTATCGTTTTTAAGTTCCATTCACCTGGAGGGTCCAGGGATCCATTCATAGTCACCTCTGGCCAATGTGCTGCCAGGTAAAGTCATCCCATAGTTACAGTCTAAAATGCACACACTGCCTTGTTGCTAAGAGAAACATCAGCTCCACACTTTGTGAACTGGAGATGGTGTGTGCAGAGAGGAGAGTTTGGAGAGTGTGTGGGTCACAGTGTTTGAATTCTCACAGCATCCTGTAAAATTCAAAATCTAACTGTGTCCTTCAGTCCCAGTGGATTCTGCATTGTGGACCCCGAAACATGAGATGAACCAAGTAGCTGCTGAGTAGGAGTGTACACTACAGCGGAGTACCATAGAGCCATCTTAGAAGTACCATTGCAGCATCTTAAGAACTTCATTCTCCGTGTAAGAGGCTCTTTACTCAGCAGCTTACCACACGGGGATCATTTTCTGAGGAGCATGAAGGGGAGCACCCTGAAGCTCCAAAGCCCTCCTCCACCCTATTCCACTCTCCCTCCCACTAGACTTAAAACTAGAACTCTCACCATCACTCCTTGTCCTCACCCCACCCCCACAGAAAAGGGAACAGCCCACCTCCCCTAAAAGAAAACTCAAAGTCAGGGTTTTCAATCGCCTACCAATTTAACTGATGGGGGGGGGGTGCCTAGAGAAATACGTTGGGGAGGATTCTGAGAGTGAGTTTTGTGGGTTAAAAAGGAGCACAATACTCAACCTGGCAAACTCAGGGAGGCCTGCATGGCGGGCCCTGCAAACTCAGAGACCGAAATTAACCACACAGGGTGGTCTGAACATAAAAATTCCTAACTAAAAGTTAGTCATGGCAGGTAGTCATATATCCTGGGCCTGTAGCTTTCTTTTTTTTTTTTTTT
>NW_017731452.1:1135432-1154171 GCF_001890085.2 Hipposideros armiger | reverse complement strand
CTCCAGGTTGAGCTGTTGTTCAGCATCTTAGCTGTGGAGGGCAGTGTCACTGGCCCTCATATGTGGGATCCGAACCAGGGCCCTCTGGTGTCCCAAGCCAGTTCTTAACCATCGTGCCACTCGGCTGGCCCAGGCCTGTAGCTTTCTTGACAAAGGTCAATCTTTACCTTAAGTGAGCCTGTCTATTGTCTTTTTGCAGCTAACAAAACATACCCTTGGAATGTCAGAGTTACCTCTTTTTCTCCAGACCACTCAGGGCACAACACAATCACCAGGGCCCAAGACCACAGAACCTGCATTCCATCTCTTAAGTGCTGTAAATGTTAATTACATATTAACTATCCTGTACCCACCAATGTAAAAGAAGTATGCATCTCTCCATTGTACTTTGTATCCAATCCCAGAGATTTCCCTGCTTTGCTTTCTCCCTCCCCCTTAATCTACCACCAATGGATTTCATGTCACCCTCCTTACACCTCCTTCTTTGATTCTTATGTGTAATAAAAGCTACAAAATTGCCATTCTCTGGAGCATTTTCTTAATCTGTTGAGATTTTGCTTCCCACAATTGTCATCAGTTTGCCACAAAGAAACTCATTAAAATTCTCTATAGGTTTGGACATTTCTTATGTCGACAGTTTGATCTTAGTGGTTAAACATTCAACAAACATTGTAATTAATAAACATTGCATGCCAGTAACTAACTGTGTCGGGTGCAGAAAATACATCAGTGCACACAGGAGACACGGTTCCTGCCCCCATGGAACTTCCAATCTGGTGGTAATGGTGCTGCGCTCCATTAGTCATGTCTGTAATGGACTCGGATGGATTGGTGATAATGGTGTGCTATATTTCTGCCAGCTCAGCACAATGTTGCATACTTCTCATTAACCCCTACCAGGAAAAAACTCGCTAGAAAAATCCGCGCCTAATTCATGGAAATGTTTTCCAGTACCCAAACCAAATTATGGGGTTTCCCACTTTTCACCTACTTTGAATAAATCTAAATTTTGGCCATCTTACTGAGAAAAATGTATAAAATGTAGGACAGAAACTATCTGCAAACGTCATCAGGTTATTTTGCATTCCTTCGTTCAACCCACCATGCTTTTGACATGTTCAAATAGGTAGGCTTAGCTTGAGGAGCTTTCCAAACCATATTCAAAATCCATGATTTGTCTTTTTCATGAAGTATGTTGCTTTTGCAGACATGAATTTGCTAGCTTTTAAAAACAGGCTGTTACACATCAAAGAGCAGAGCCCAGGGGGTTCTCAACAGTGGGAATGTGTGAGCAAAACACTGATGTTGGGGAGGTGGATGGTAAATTCGGGAGATACTGAGAGGCCATTCTGTGGAGCAGAGGACTCCTAAGGCATGCGCTCTGCGAGATGCTGGAGGAAGAGGCTTGGGTTCCAGGCTAAGCCATTTGAGCTTTTATTTCTTAATGATGTTCTATTGAACATTATTTCCTGTCTAACAGTACAGTGGGCTGACTTGTGAGGTAGTGAGCCATCTGGCTCTGGAGGTGATCAAGTAGAAGCCAGGACTCTCTGTCAGAAATGCTGCAAAATTGGATGGGAAGGTAAACTAGTTTAGAGGTTATAATGTATGGCCCATAGAGTTTTCTTTCTTTAGGGGTATGGGGACAGGAAAGGGAGACAATCAACAACAACAAAAATTAGTAAGAAAACACCAAAAGAATCCCGACTTTCATGAAAAAATAGAGAGATCTAAAGACACTGGGCCCATTCCATTTGGCCACATTTGATAACTAGCAGGTATTGACTAGTAATTGTTATCCTTTTAAATGGGCCGGGTTCTCAAGGTTTCCAGCTCCCCGTCATTAATTTCAGGTACCTCCTGGGTCCCTGAAGGCATCTGTATATTTGTCCCCGGGGTTTGAGGCTATCTAAGGGTTTTTCCTCCATTCAATGGTAAGCGGTCATGCCTTGACCACTGGTCTTCCATTATCTTTCTGAAAAGGGATGTGCAAGGTCTGGAGCCAAACTAGGCCACCTAGGCTCCCCGTGTTCCCTGAAGAAGGACAGGGGACAGGACTCAGTGATGGATCACCTAGGTGCTTCCAATCTGCATTTTCACAACAATATTCTCCTCCAGTGAGAAGATACCGTTTCCCATCATATAAAGCCTCCTAAATGTTGAATTCATCCCAAACACCCAGAAGATGAAGCAGAATCAAAGACACTTGGATCTGGAAGGAAGCAGGTAGTGATGTCCCATCACGAAATCAGAGGCTTTTAATAGTGTGTTTTCCCCCCAGGGCTACCACGTTTCTGCAGGAAGAGTAGGGGTGCCTTGTTTGTCTAATTATTTGAACTTGGCAAATAATGAATGGGAAGCGTTTTGAAAATCTAATTTCCTTTCCACTCTACTCTCCACACTACCACTTATGTGATGTTGTGAAAACACAAATGTGATAATCCCATGGGCTTGCTTCTAATCCTCCATTCCCTCTCTTCACCTGCAGCGAGACACCGCATGTGTGAGGTGATGTAGGCAGTATCAGGGTTCAGAATGAGTCACCCCAAGATGTGCCTCTGTGGCCTGTGCTTGTTTGGAGCTAAAGGCAACTTTAGCCTTAGGCTCCAGAGAAAATTCTGTTCTCCCTTTATCTACCTAGAAGTTAGGGGCCTTGAATTAGGGCCCTGTCCATATGTAATAGGAAATTATTGGAGAGAACCCATTTTGACCTATTTATAGGGCAAGGAACATTTTTATTTTACTAAACATCTGATCTTCTTCTTATCCTTCAATGACTCTTTGAAGCCCCCAAGACACCCTATGTCATCCCCAGCTTAGAATGTCTTATAGACCCATGTTCCCTTTCTCTGTCTGAACCGCTCCTGGATGCAGGGTCTCTGACTCTCTCGGGCATGCGGGGTTCCCACACTTAGGTATGCATTAGATTGGGTTATTTTCTCTTGCTCATCTGTCTCATGTCTATTTGATTATTACACGGGCCAGAAGAACCTTGAGGGGAGAGGAAAGTTTGTCAAGCCCCCACAGCTGTATACAGATTAGCCTTTATGTTTCAATAGTCATATATATAATTTAATATGCATCAGACAAAAACATTACTTAGCACATCAAACTCATAATTTCAGTTAAAATGTAAAGTTTCTTAAAAATATTATGTTTAAAAATTTCCTTCCCAAATACATTTGAGTAAACAACATACTTTTTTAAAAAAACAAAAAAACCCAAAAACTTCAAGTAAATAGGATTGTGTGGAAGAGGAAAAAATAATTTTCCTTCTACCCTTCTAGGTTCTTGGCTGAGACAAGTGCCCCGCCCCCTTTCTGCCTTGGGCACCCTTAATAAAAGATGGATTAACAAGAGAAAGAAAACCAGACATTTAATAACATGGATACCTCCTGTATACATGGGGAGATGCAGGAAAACTGAGTAACTCCTCAAAATGGCTCAAATAATAGCTCCAGTTAAAGACCAAAGAAGATGGGGGAGGAGAAGCCAGTTATGGAAGACTACTGGGAAAAACGGGTTAAACAAGGGTAAGGCTGGTAGGCAGATTTAAATCTTTGCCTTCTCCACTGATAAGAGTTTTTAGAGATTTAGAGTCATTCTTCTCTTCCTGTACAGACAGGGAGATGCCCTTATAAAGGAAGATTTCTAGTATAAATGTAAATGTCTTCTACTCAGTTTTCAGAGATTTGCCTATGTCTGTTGTTTCTTAAAAATCATCAGCCTAACATAATCCTTATGCCTAAGAGGCATATTTTGGGGTGGTATATTCTGCTTCCCTTCATATGTATTAATATATAGGGAAACATCATGAAAAACAGGACACTTGACCCTTGAACATGCGAGGGATGGGGCGCCATCCTCCCATGCAGTCAAAAATCCACATATAACTTTTGACTCGCCCAAAATTTAACTTGTGTGGATGAAAAAATGGTTCTATGGAAAGTAACCTCACAGGGTGAGCTGATCATAAATCCCTAACTGGGCAGGTCATGGTGGATAGTCACACCCCAGGCATATAACTTCTTTAGTGAAAGGCTTATCTTTGCCTTAAGCAAGCCCTGTCCATTGTTTCTGTGCATCTAGTTTAATACACCTTTGAAATGCTGATTTTCAGACCCTGCAGAAGAGAAATCACCCTCCAGAGAGCACATAATCTTGTTAACTATCCTATAATTTAATCTCCACTTTGCTTTCTCCCCCCTTCATGTAATCGTCCTTGTGTTCCCTACTTAATTCCAAGTGCATAAAAGCAGCTGCAAACTGTCATTCTGAGAAGCGTTTTTCTCAGTCTGTGGAGATCTTGCTCCCAAGCATATCCTCTGCCTGACTCAAATAAACTTTTATAAAAATTCTCTACAGGTTTGGACATTCTTACATCAACACTAATCCCTTGGTATCTGATGGGGGGTGGGGGCAGGGAGGAGAGACTGGGCCTAGGACCCAGAAGGATACCAGAACCCACAGATGCTCAAGTCCCCTGTATAAAACGGCACAGATGAATGCATACAGTTGGCCCTCTGTGTCTGCGGACTCCCAACCTTGGATGGAAAACAGTACAGGTATTCATTGAAAACATCCATGCAAAAGAGGACCCACAGAGTTCAAACTGCTGTTGTTCAAGGGTCAACTATACTTGAATGGCTGAAATTGAGTTTTAGAAACACTGGCCTATAGGAGAGAGTCCAAACCACTTGGAGTGTCTTAGATGCCCATCACAGCCTGGCCCACTATAAGCTTTCTGGTCCCATCTACTGCTGCTAATCACCATGTGTCTTATAAGATGACTTGGCTTTGTGGGAACCTGCATGCTTACTTATGCCTCAGGGCCTTTGCACATACCATTCCTTTATGGCTGAAGTCCCTTTTGCTCCCCTCTCCACCTGGTGAACCACCACTCAAGCTTATCAACACAGCTCACATCTCACCTCACCAGGGAAGTCTCTCCAGCCTTACCAGGCAGAAGTAACTCCCCACTTTGTACCCTATAATTTTTTTAGTACACACTGCATCCAAACATGTAATCAACTGACATTATTTCTTTATGTGTCTCACTTTACAACTAGACTGAGATCTGAGAGGTCAAAAACTGCCTTATTCATCCTTACACACAGAGGCAGTTAATAAATGCTTCCTGAATGAATGGGCAGCTTTTCCACTAACCTTCAAAGCAAAAGCAGTTTTTCATTTTACGCCCTCCCCGTACCCCCACCATGGTACTAATTTACTAAGGGGGCTATGGGAAGGGATGTGATGCTCACTTAAGCATATCAAAGCTGAGGGTGATGCTTTAACCAGCCTCCAGCTCTTACAGGTAAGTCACAAAAGACTACACAATAGCGATTTATTTTGTATCCCAAAGCAGTCTGCTGAGAATTTAGGTGTCATTATTTCCCAAAGTCTCGTTCAGGTAAAGGTACCTGATAAGATACCATCATGCATCACTAAAATTTCTTACATGCTAGTTAACACAGTCACATGCCACTTAACAAGGGGGGAGTGTTCTGAGAAATGCATCATTAGGCAATTTAGTCATTGTGTGAACATCATCGAGTGCACTCACACAAACCTCAATGGTCTAGCCAAATACACACTTAGGCTGCATGGTATATATCACTGTCATATATGCAGCCAGTCGTTGACCAAGAAGTCGTTATACTGGGTGTGGCTGTAGCAAGTATAGGCATATGGAGATGGCGGAGAGTGAAATGTTCCCCAAACCTGCCAAAACTTCTCTCCCCAGCAGGGCACCCTTCTCTTCCCTGAACAGGTGTGGTTACTCACAGCTGCCCCATCCACCTCAATTCTGCTCCCTCCCTCTGCACCCAGCCTCCTGTGGGTGTCACCTGGCCCTGTGGTCCTGACAACCCCCTCACAGGACTCTACCCCACTGGCAGTCCCAGGCAGGCCACGCTGCTCCTGCCTGGGGCCCATGCTGCCTACAGCTTTCTTACCCAGCTCTTCTCAATGCTTACTGTTCAGATCTTGGCTTCAAGGGTGCCTCCTCAGACGGTCCTTTTCAAGTCACCATGTGGAAAGGAGTATGTACCTTTTCATTTCCTTACTAACACATTCTGGTTATTTTGTTTATTGTTTTCATAAGAGTGTGAGTGTGAGTGTGTGTGAGTGAGTGTGTGTGTGTGTGTGTGTGTGTTTAAGGCATTTGTTCACATTTTTTTAAAAGTAAGGACCATTTGATCAAAAGATCCCCTTCTCCCTGTTCTCCTCTGTATTCTTGGCACCTAGTTCAGTGCCTAGAACATACTAAGGACATAATATGTCCTTGAAGACAGGGAGGGAGAAGGAGATAGGGGGTGCAAGGGAGAGAGGAGAGGAGAGAGAGGGAGGAAGATGCCCATAATTTCAGGAATCCCAGTCTTCCACACATCGTATCCATTCATTGTCTAGTGCAGAATTACATGTCAGAATTTGAGAACTGGCAGAAAATGTGTTCCATCAATTAGGGCGGAGGAGGAAATTGCAGTATGGAGAAAACTGCTGTTTTGGTGGCTTATCGGGAGCAAAAATGTCAAACCGGATAGATGAAATAATTTTGCCCATAAATGCAGTGCTGTTTTGAAATTGTTTCTATCCAGGTAACCATCACATGTCCCCTTCCCCTTCTCCTGTTCTGCACACTGGGAAGAAGCAACTGGGGTAGGCAGTGTCTGTCTACACAGCTTGCTGGTTCTTCAGGGCTCACGCCACTCACTAATGGCTCACCACTAACTCTGTGATACTGTTTTTAAGTAATTCTCAGCCTGAGAGCAAGAAAGAATTCCTTATCAACCTGTCATGAATACATTCTGAGTGCTGTTTAACTAGCACTTCTAGACAGATCCTAAACACTAATAAGTTTAACAAAGGCATTTTAGAGCACTCGGTCTCGATAAAATATACTGAGTGGATTTTTCCCAAGCCCAAGTGTGGATGAATATTGGTTATGAGCATCCGGGAGCTCCAACTTTCCAGACCTGGGTGAGACTCTCACTGTACCCTCCCCCTAATGACAGCTTATCCTCACCGAGTTCCTGTGACGTCACCCTTGCCTCCTTCAATGCTACAGCGGCTCATTTCTAGCCCGTCTCCCTTGCTGGCTTCTCCTTTTCCATTTGACCTTAACTGCTGGGCATTTTTCAAGAGTAGGTTCTATCCACTTCTCAATAAGAATAACAACAGGAATATGACAATGACAAGCAGGTACTGTGAGCCACTCTTCTATGCAGTTTTCTCAAGCTTTCTCATTTGTATCGTCGAAGCTATTAACGTTCCCACCTCCTATATTGTCTCTATTCCACAGAGGAGGAACTGAGACACAGAGGAGTTCAATGACTTACCCACCTTGGGGCTCACAGCTAGTCATGGACAGTGCCAGGCAACCACGTACTCATACCCATGCTTCTCAGTGAGGCCATTTCGCCCCTCAGAGGGCCGTTGGAAATATCTGAAGACATACTGGTTGTTACAACTGGGGGATACTCTTGGCATCTACTATGTAGAAAGTCTGCTACACATCGTACAATTCACAGGACAGGTGTAGGGAGGAAAATTTTTCCCTTCTTCCCTTCTAGGTTCTTTGGCTGATCTAATCATTAAATTGGCCTAAGAGACATTAGCAGGAGAAAAATAAAGTTCATATGTATGGGAGCCCCATAAAACTATGAGACTCAAAGGCAGTCAGGCTTGTATACACCATCCTGAGCTAAGGAGAAGGGGGTAGGGGTCTAGGGCTTCAAAGTGCAGGAAGACAATTCACAGGAAGATGAGAAGAGCAAGTGGTTGCTTAATAGATGTTTGCCATGCCATGAAGGTAAGTCTTTCTGATGAAAACGTTATCCCTGGTAGTAGCTCTCTTCCCGGTGAGAGCATTTAGTAACTATCTAAAATCTTTTAGGTAGTTAAGGGGAGGTAAAAAGCTTTTCCTGAGCCTGCTGCGTCTTAATTGCCTTCAGCTCACAACAATCCACATGGCAAAGTGGCACATGTTGGGGTGGGGTGCACTGCTCCCCTCCACAGCCCCCACAACAAACAATTAGCCAGGCCAGGATGTCAACAATGCCGATGGTGAGAAACCCTGCTGGTGAGAAGCCCTGCTGTAGAGGGTGAGAAGCCCTGCTGTATAGCGCTTTCGCTTTCGTAGCCTTTGCTAGGGGAGTTTATCCACGCCCACAACTTTACGCTCAATCTGTAAACTGAATACACAAGAACTTACATTCTTAGCCCTGACTTCCTCTTTGACGTCTATCACTTTCCTGTATTTGGATACACAACTGGACATCTCCATTTGAAATGACAAATTCAGTGTATCCAACACTGAACTGGTGGACCTGCACCCATCACATATCTTCCTCCAGGGTTCCCTGTCTCGGCAGACGGTACCACCATCCAATCAACTGCAGGAGCCAGAAGTCTGGAAGACAGACTGCTTCACAATTCTGTTTCTTCCTCCTCCCCAATTCTGTCCAATGTGAGAGTCTGCCTCCTGAGCAGCTCTGGGGCCTTCCCTTCCTCTCCATCCCCACCAATGCTGCCCTGCAGTACTGCCTGGCCACTGCAGTCAGCGCCTGAGCCCTGCGTCACCACTTCCCACCAACCAGGGCCCCTCTTCTAGATGATGACTCCTCAGAAGACATCACTTACACATTGCTATGCTGATTTTTTTTTTCAGTTTGGAAACTATGAAATAGATATTTTACCCAACTCTGACAATATCCTTCTCTGAGCAGATTTCTCAGTTTGGCCACTGTGTTTATCTATTGGTGTCTCCTCCACAGAAAACAAATGGCACATTCAAAACAGGATGGTTAGGACCAAGATGGCAGAGGAAGAGACCTCAGCCTCTGTCCTCCAACAAAGAACAGCAATTAGACAGCTAGCCACAAAGAAAAGGAGCTCTTGAGCAAGCTCAGGGGTCTACTGAAGACGCTTCAGCAACAGAGTGGAGGGGCCGGCCGAGTGGCTCAGTTGGTTAAGAGTTAGCTTAAGAGCGCGAGATCTGAGCAACAGGGCTGCTGGTTCGATTCATACATGGGCCAGTGAGGCTGCGCCTGAACTAAGCTGCCGCTGAGCTACCAACAGGTGGCAGGATGGCTCAGCTGGTGAGAGCACGTGCTCCTAACAACAAGGTTGCCGGTTCGACTCCCACATGGGATGGTGGGCTACGCACCCCCTCCCCGTCCCCCGCCTCCCGGCAACTAGATTGTAAGTGGCGACTGGACTTGGAGCTGAGCTGCGCCCTCTACAACTAAGACTGAAGGACAGCAACTTGATTTGGAGCTGATGGGTCCTGGAAAAACACAATGTTCCCCTTCCCCCCAATTCCCCAATAAAATCTTTAAAACACACACACACACACACACACACACACATATAGTGGAGCGAGAAACCTGGGATTCATGGGAATCTGTGGATGTGTATTTCTTCTCAGTCTCAACGCTGTGCCTCACACATAGGGAGTGCTTAATAAATTAAAAATAAAAAGACCTTGGCTATACAGCATACTGAGCACTTCCTAAGCACCAGGTCCCATGCTAGGTGGGAGGATGACGCTGGTGAAAAGGCTGGCCTCGCAGTAAGGCCTTTCCTGATCGTGAACCAAACAAACATCTTCACACGCAACCTGTTCCGGTGGGAAAGCCGTCCCACTTGCTCCCGGTAGGCAGAGGCCCACGGCCCTATCCGAGTCATCTCCCGAAAACAGTGGCTCTGGATCCTTTTCCCGTTACCCAAATTCTTGCGTGAACTCCTCCTGCCCATTCTGACAGTTGAGAGGAATATTCTTTACAATCTTCATATTTTTGTTTATCTTCTGTAGGACAGAGGGCCTGGCCGGCGTCAGCGAGCCGGATATGAAAAATCAATGCGCTGCTGTTCCAAGTGTCCTCGGAGGAGGTGACGCTCTCTCTATTGATTCACTGGACCACATTAAAGCCCTAAATCGAAACACTGACAGATCCTTGCCTGTTTTCATGGATTTTATCAGGCAAAAAAGCTGCTTTGTAAGTTTTCGGCTATAAAACAATTCTGCAGCCTGCATGAACTTCTGGTTTCAGACCACCCAAACTATCTTATTTGAATAAATTCAGTTTAAGGTGCTCCAGAGGATCACTGATTTATGGCTGAATGGCTTCCCAAACACAGTCTGTTCTGACAAATTAACTGCAGGGCACAGCAGGCTGTGGCTGACTGTAGAGGAAAGCTGTGTGAAGGGTTCTTAGTTCCTGTTCTTGTTGCCAGAAATGGAGTGACTGGTATGTACTTAAAATGCCACCTAAGAGATCTTTGAACCTTTGGCACTTGATTGAAGAATGTCTCCAGTCCTCGTAGGTTCATGCATACGCGTATAGCTTTAATTTAAGGATGCTGCTTGCCCTTAATGCAAAGTCAAAATGGCTAGATGGAATGAAGTGAATGGAACAGCGTGGTGGAACGGGAGTAGAAATAGATTGAAAATCAGGAAACAGGGCTTCAATCCCCTGATGCTTTCATTCACTAAATATGCACAGATATCACTTTTCTCCTTAGCATCCTGTCTTGTGAAATGAGGTAGCTGGACTAGATCAGAAATCATAAACTTGCAGCTAACTGACAGGATTGGGCTGGCAGAGTTGTTTGTTCTGGGCTGCACAGTATATACCAGGGGTGCTAAAAAAAAATGTATACAAGTGGAAACTTTGGCCAAGTAGTTCGCCGTAATCAGAAGTGTCTGGACACGATGGTCACCACTTTGAGCACCCTTTGTAATTGCAGAAGTCATCTTTTTGTTATCGGTATATATTGAGTATTACAATTTTAATACAGTGTTTTCCTTTCTTAAAATGTGTATACACTTTTTGGCACCCTGTGTGTGTATATGCGTGTGTGTGCACACACAAACATACCAAAAGTCAACATAGGCAAGATTTTTAAAATCAAGGGATTTTCACTTAAATTCCAGATTGCCAGGTTCTCCTGAAAAATTGAGAGATTTAGCGTCCTACAACTGCATTCCTCACGGACACGGCTGTTAGAGCTGTGTAGCTGCTACCCATTTCAGACAGGGCCCTGGCAATCCAGTTTGTCACCCTCTCCACACTCCCCATATTGGTCCTTGATATCGAGACAGAAGTTATTTTTCATGTATATTCACATTACTCTGTTCTCTCACAGCAGAGAACCAGTTCATTTTCCAGCTAGTAAGTACAGGTGACTAGGAAAGTCACCTGCTTCAATAAAAGCAGCAAAGGGAACATGTTTTTGTGTGACTGAAGACTACCTCTAAATGTTTCCTATACACACAAAGTGTGCCTTGACACGACACAATGGGCTGACGTCACTCCCTGGTGCTGCCTACCTGTAATGTAGCCATTAGAGTTTACACCTACTAACGAGGTGATCTCAGAGGCCCCTCCTAGTTCTGTAAACGTTGTCTAAGAAAATGTATGTTCTGCTTTTAGGAAAGCCATGTATTCATCTTTTAGGACTCTATCTATCTATCTATCTATCTATCTATCTATCTATCTATCTATCTATCATCTATCTCTTCCTGTCTCCCTTTCCCTCTCTTTGTCTCTCTCTTTTAAGAATAATGCACATCCCAAGCAAACTGATGTCTTTAGGGAAGAGGGTGTTACTATATTAAATGGAAAACTATGACTTGACAAAATGAAACACTGCTTATGTTCAGAACACATACAAGCCCATCCACATACAGTCTGTCTCCTTGGGTAAAACTCACCTATGCCATTCCGCAGGGGCAAAAAAGGACTTGCTAGGGTGGTGGGTGGCATATGGACAAGCTGTACATAGAAAGACAGCTCATTTCTCCACATGTACATCAACATCCATCATCTCTAGCAGGAGTTATTAATCTGGAGTTCATGGATCCAATAATCTCCTGTAATGGCTTGAGAGGGTCTCTGAAACGTCCTAGAAAAATATGCAAATTTTTGCATGTCTATGCATATGTGCATTTTTCAGAGATGATGATCTACAGTTTGCACCAAATTCCCAAAAGGCTCATGACTCCCACCTCTGAAAGTTAAGAACTATGGAGATGCACAGGGCATCAATTAAGCAAATCAACTGTTTATGTCGTCTTGCTAGGGCAAAATTACAAGGACCGTATTTTCAAAACCAAACATTGTGATACAGATTTGGCACATTGAGGAACACCAAGATAGGATACTGAAATGAGAACAGTTCCAGAAAACCCATGACATACAGTCATTTTAGAAACAGGCCCTCAGGACATGATGGAAGCCAGGGAAATGTGGTTTCCCTGGGGTCACACCAAACAAGTTAGAACAGGAAGTTGCCCTGAACACCACACTGTTATTGGCAAAATCAGGACTAGAATTGGGATCTTTTAGCATCCTTCTCAGTGGCATTTCTCCTAAACGCCCCTCTCTGCCACCACACATGCGCACGTGCGCACACACACATCATGTTCTTTCCTACCTCTGGCTCTTCTCCTAGGCGAGGATCACATCTCAGAAGGATTGTATATCCTGGATTTTTTTTTTTCTTTTTCCTTCCTTTCTTCCTTCCCCTTTCCCTCCCTCGCTCCCTTTCTCTTTTTGAACAGCTGGGATTTCAAAGACCTTTTTCTGATGTCAGACCTTGTTTCAAACCTCACAACCCACATTTTGGTGAGTCAATGAGTCTGTATCAGAGTAACAAAACAGGAAAAGCAGAAAGGGTATGAAAGCCTCTCAGACTATAAGTTCTTGTTAGTCAACCCACAAAAGGTTCTTCAGTTCCTTACTCATGCACAGAATTAAAACCTTGCTCTTCTGAGCGGGGTCCCATAACCCGCAGTGTAAGCTTCACCTGGTAAGTAGCCGGAATGCAGAGTTAGAGACCCTTCCTCAGGCTTAGAGAATGAGAGTCTGCATTTAACAGGACCCCAGGGGACACCTGGATGCACATTAAAGTCTGAAGAGCTCTGCGTTCAAGGCATGTGCCCGTCTGCTGAAGTATCTCCTGGCCACGGTCAGTTATTATAGACAGTTTAACCTAGGTAGAGAAACCAGAAAATAATCGAAATGTGTCCTCTGAACTAGCTCCACAGATCACAGGGGTGCCGCTTTTTCCTTCATAAGGAGTCTAAAATGGTCCCACTCCAGGACATTTAGTGGAGCGTGGCGGAAGGACAAAAGGACCACTATTCTAAATGTCCAAACCCTGCTTTCTAACTGTAGCCCTGCCACTTAACCTTCAGATCACTTTATTTCTCTAAGGCCCGGTTTCCTCTGATACAAAGCAGAGCAAATATTACCTTTCCTGTCCACAGGGCAGCGTTTCCATGAATGTCAAATGGAAGGGAGTATGAGGCCGCGGTTAAGAATACGGAGCCAGGATTTAAACAGCCCCAAGTTGCAAATTCTATGTCCCGCCCTCCTTAGCTGAGTAACCTTAGGCAAGCAGCTTGGCCTCTCTGTTATAATGGCACAATACCTCTCTTATAAGACTATTGTAAAGATTAAACATTGAAACCTTTAAAAAGCAAAAGGCAGTCTGTAGACACATAGAAAGCAACCAGTGAGTGTTACTGCCTGTGTGAAAGCATTTTTGTAAACTGTGAAGAGCTCTACAAACATGGACGTTTATTCCTATCAGTAGACAGGCAGGCCAGCCCACCAGTCCTGGGGGAGGATTAGAGATGTTGGCCACGGCTCACTAAGGCATTTCCCACACCTCTGTCCCAGGAGCCCTAAAAGACACACACAGGCACCAAGACCTTATTTTCAGAGTAACCCAGGGCTTCTCCCCCATGCTCGGGAGCAAAGCCATTAAGTCACAGGGTGCCCTATGCTCACATGTGTTCACTGCTAGCATTGCTGTTATTTTACTTTTGGTTTCATAGAAAATTACCTTGCAACAGATTCAAATAGATATACAAGGAAGAGGGGCACCAAAGGGTTCACCAATAGCGTGTCCTCAATTTTACACACATGATTTTATGGAACTCGTTTTGGGGAAATTAAAACAGACCCCGTTTGGGGGAAACCATTGTGTTTTATATGTTTACATGTAGAATCACATTGGATCTTCCCAATAACCTTATGAGTTAGATACTAATCACATCCCCATTTTTACACATGGTAAAACTGAGGCCCAGGGAGCTTTGCCCAGGGGAAGACAGGACTCTGGTCTATGAGATTCCAAAGCCGCTGCCCTTTCTTCGCCTGAGATGGCTTCACTCTATTGTTTGGTTTCAGCCAAGGTCCAGTTCCCTGACTCTCCTGGAGGAAAAGGCTGTGACAACCACCAGGGAGATGGGCCTGTTGCATAGCAACGTGCTTGAGCCTGGTGAGGGGAGATAGGCTCCTTAAGTTTTTAAAGCACGATCACTAAAAATAGCCTGAGATATGACAGCTGAACACGAGGTCTCCTCGGAGAAGAAAAACCCATCTTGCAACGGAAATGTCTTTGCTGTGTTGTCCTTGAGAAAAGCGTGTGAAATTATGGGAGGCTGGGCATCGGTAGCTTTTCTCAGCAAACACATACTTCATTCCACTCATCCGCCTCATGGGTGAGGGTGCCACCATTTGTAGAGGACTCATGCAATATCCATCACCATATTTTTTCCACTCCAATGCTGGAATTCAATCCAGGTCAAGGCGAGAGCAGCCCACTTGATTGCAAAACATGGCCTTCAGCATCCCTGTATTAATCTCCTGGAAATTAATCATCTTGCTTGGGATCACCTTAGGTGCAAACGCTCCTTGTGCCTACATTTGTCACCCCCGGGGAAACGGTGCCAATTACAGTGGCACCGCGTATAAATCTCATGCCGCCCAAAGAAGAGTATATATTTAATTAGATCTTGAAAGCCTCTTGACTTAGTACCTTAAGCGTCTCCAGGTCCTCTTCTGAGGCTGATAATTAAAGGAAGAACTCCTCCCTGAGTCTTGCTCTATTCCTTTGTGACTCAGAAAGCACCCGCCTGAATTACTTAGCCCGAATACTGGCCTGGCTTGGGTTGCCACAAGAAGGAACACAAGAAATTTAAAGGCACCCATTTGCCTACAAAGCATTTCCAAGCTGTTTATTTATTCAAGGCAGAATAATGGTCCCCCAAGAGGTCTACCCCCTAATCCCCAGAATCTATGAATATGCTAATTTACATGGCCAAAGGGGAATGAAGGTTACAGACAGAACGAAAAATGCTAACCTGTTGACTTCAAAAATAGTGACATTAGCCTAGATTATACAGGTGTGCCCAATGTAATTACAAGTGTCCTTACAAGCTGAAGGAATATGCCACTATTTATGAGCCAAAGGAATACGTAACTAAGAAAGAAAAGCACAGACAGATGCCAACCCTGGTTGTTTTGAAGATGGAGAAAGGGAGCCATGAACCAAGGAATGAAGACAGCCTCTGTGGATGGAAGCTAAGAAGAACTGGAGCCTCGGGAGCCTGTGACACCTGGATTCTGGGCCAGCGAGACCCCATGGGTGCTTCTGACCTCCAGAATAAACGTGTGTTGTTTTAAGCCGCAGAGTTTGTGACAATTCGTTATAGCAGCCACAGGAGACTGCTCCTAGCACCGACTTGGTGCTTGCTGAACAGCTCAGTGCTCAGTGCTGGGAACCCAACAGTGAAGAATGGCCAGTGCCTTTACCCTTTGCAATTTATACTCTGGAGGTGCAGACAAGAGGGGAACACAAATAATCACAGGCTGTGATATGGGCAATGAAGAAAACCTGAAGAGGAGTCTAACAGAACGGGACTGGGGGAATACAGGCAGATGGGAATACTGGGAGACATCTCTGCGGAGGTGATGTCTCAGCCTAAAGAAAGAAAAGGAGTCGTGGGGGAGGGAACTCCAGGGTGAGGAAACAGCATGTGCCAAGGCCTCGCGGCGGAGAAGAGGTTGGCACGTTCCAGGCACTGATGGAAACCAAGGCAGTGGGGCGCGGCAGGCCAACAACAGGGAAGCACTAGATGACAATGACGAAATAAGAAGGGGCCTGGCATGCTGGGCCCCAAAGGCCTCGGTGTCAGTTTGGGTCGTCTGCTAAGAATTCTGGGTCTGAAGGATTTTAAGTAGAAGACTGACATCGTACAATTCAAATGTAAGGGGATCCCTTTTGCGGCTGTGCAGGAGAACAGAACGGATTGAAATGGAAGGACGCAGAGATACCGGGCTTCTGCCATTCTCCACGCGTGGAAATGACAGTGGCTTAGACTGGGCCAGTAGCTATGGACACGGAGATGGTCAGGTTCAAGACGTGCTGTGAAAACAGAACTCAGGCTTGCTGACGGCTGCATGTGAGAAGGAATGGGTAAGGAAAGTATAGCACCTTTCTTGGTGTTTTGCTGCTACGACTGCTCTGTTTTTAAACAAGAGGGAAATGAGAGGTAGGGTGCATTTTTATCTATCCGCTAGATAATTATGTATGGTCATTCATTCAACAAGTATTTATTGAGTACTGGACTATGCACCAAGTGCCGTTTTGGGTACCTGGGATATGGCAGTAAACTCAGTATGTAAAGCCCTTCTCTCATGGTGTCTAAATTCTAGTGGGTTAGGTAGACAATGGACAGATAACTAGAAAAATGTATCATGAAATTTCAGGTGGTACTAGGCAATGAAAAAAAAATAAGGCGGGGGGTTTGTACTCTCAATGGGATAGGAATCCTGATTAACTCCTGGAAACCATGAGTTCATCATGTAACCTAATTAGGAAATTGAGATATTAATTGTGTGGTTAACATAATTAGTAATAACTGTAAACAGGGGTTATCATGAGCCCTGAGGCAGCTACCTTTTTTTGTCAAAAAGAGTTCCACTGTGACTCTCGAATTGAGTCATTGAGGATGCCTTCATTTTTAATACACGAAAAGGAGTAGATAGAAGAATACAAATAAAAAGTGGAGGTGAGAGGGAGAGAAAGAGATGGGAGAGGTACTGCCCGGCCTCAGTTTGCACCTGACTTTTCCAGCCTAATAACTGATCACCGGACCACTGCACACTTTCTTAGTGACACACAGGTACTGGCTTCCTTTGAGTTCAATAAGACGAAGGAAGAAGTGAGTAGGAAGTCCGATCAGGCTAACAAATTTACTTTAACCAATACACCTGAACTGTATGATTTGTGCAGAATATTTAAATTCAGAATTCCCCTACAAAATAAAATTTCCTTTTTATTCATAGATTACTGAAATCGCTAAGACCAGAAAAACACTGCTCCCTAAACTGGAGGTTTACCAGCCCTGAATAAAAGTTGTCGGGTAACCAAAGTCTTTTGCAATTTCTCTGTGCTAAAAAATAGGAGACCAGCAAAATGCCAAGCACATCACAGACACGAAAGATGTTAGACTTTGAGCTTCTTGATGGCAAGGCCTGACTTCACAGCTTTCAGTTCATACCTAGTACATAATTGGTGCATATGATGATGTGATAAAATAGATTTGTTGGTATATTTGAGCAATAAATTAGTAAAGGAATAAAGTGTTACAGTACAACCATTGCATATAAAAGTCTGCTGTTCCTTGAAGCAATGTCTGGGATGTAGTGTTGAGTAAAAATGTTTACCATCTACTTATAGATCAGGGAAAAGACTTATGAAATAATCAATACACATTCTTTAAGCAACTACAACTAAGTATGGGACACTATGCTAGATAGATGAAGATAAGACAAAATGTAGAATGTTTGCGTTTTGAAAGGTTTCCATTCTGGAGAGAAAAAGAAAGGGTAAAAATAAAACATGAAAACAATGATGGTGATTGATGATGATGAAAAAGGAGGAAGTGAAGGAAAGGAGAATATCTACCACCATTTATTGAAGTTTTACTATTTGTTTAGAACTCATTTAACTTGTTTTATATTTATCATCATAGCTAATCCATAAACCACCCTGTAAGAAAATCACTAGTTTTATCAATGAGAAAACTAAGGAATAGAGAAGGACAGTAATTTGCCCAAAGTCGCACACAGCCTACAAATAGTGGAGTTCGGGTTCAAACTCCTATAGCCCATACATAGCACCATTTGATGCTGCCTCCCTACCCAACAGGTAATGAGGGGGCACTTGCTCCACAGAGAAAGTACCTGTGAGTGTAAACTGCAGCCTCATAGTCCATATTAAATACATGAAAAGTCAGCAGCTATTCACCCTACCAAATTGAATAGAAGGACTCCTAGCAGGAAGGGAGAAAAAAAAAGGACTTTCTTTTAGAGGTTATAATTAGCATCATTGTCATCATGTAGAGAGAGAGATGACTGTAATGACATCATATTCCCAGCTTCCACTGATAAAACAAGAACCAATTCAATCTTAAATCCATCAAAAATGCAGATTTTATCATCCAACTATTAAAATTATATTTTTGAAAAAAAAATGATCTGGAGAAAAGTCCGTGATAATATTATAAATGCTTAGTGACAAAAGCAGGATACAAAACTGTGTCTAGGGCTGGCCGAGTGGCGCGTTGGTTAAGAGTTGGCTTGGGACACCAGCTCTGAGCAGCAGGGCCCGATTCGGATCCCACATGAGGGCCAGTGATGCTGTGCCCTCTACAGTTAAGATGGTGAACAACAGCTCAACCTGGAGCTGGGCTGCCGTGAGTCACTGGCGACGGCGTAGGCTGCAGTGGGGCCGGCTGGCAGCGGGGGTGAGCTTTCATGAGCGGCAGTCCAATGGCCGGTGAGCGACTCCCTCACCTGGGAAGAGCGCAATGATAATACCAACATGGGCCAGTGAAGCAACGTCCTCCACAACTAGACTGAAGAACAAAAGGACA
>NW_017731452.1:1133282-1134702 GCF_001890085.2 Hipposideros armiger | reverse complement strand
TGGGCCAGTGAAGCAACGTCCTCCACAACTAGACTGAAGAACAAAAGGACAGAACTTGTCTGTTCCCCTTCCCCCAATTCCCCGGTGCTGTTCCCATCCCCAATTCCCCAATAAAAAAAAAAAATCTACACACATATTATTGAAAATAAAATAAATAAATTATACTGATGTTATTACAGGTTCTTTTTAAATTTACAGAAGTCCATTTGACATACTAAAGAAGAATCTAGAAATAGCAAGGATAATATTTCTTCTTGATTCATTAAGTCTAATCTATGCCTTCATTAATATGATGAAAGACTATTTTCCTAGTTCCAGGAGAGTGTGAAATAGACTTTTCTCCTCTAGATGAATGGCCCTTACCTGGATTCAGAGACTCAAACACAGTGGGGAAAAAATGCAAACACACTTGAAGGCTTCCTCTAATCTTTCCAGAAACCGAGTGTGAAAGAGAAAAGAGATGGATGTGAACAAAAAGGGGAAACGAGTTGTCATTTCTCACCCCTCCAGATAGAATCATAGATGCCAGAGGTGGAGGGGAACTTTGGACCTTGGTTAGGGGGACTCTAACTCCCCTGGTCAGAGAGGCCAGGCAAATCACCCCCTCCTTCATCCTATTGAAGCAGGATGGAGTATAGCCTCTTGGTTACATGTATCCTCATGCACACTACCTAACCCTTACAGAATATGTATATTCTGAGTTTCAACAACAGTGAAAAGGAGTGTTTGTGGAAGTGAAGATCATTCCTTTTTCCCCAAAAGTTTGAGATGTAGGTATACAGAAACATTTCATTCTCATCTTCGTCTCCCTGGTGCTGTTGACTGTCTAATGGCAAATGGCTAACAGTGCCATGTCCTGAGCTCAAAATGCAGTCTGCAGCAGAATTACCTGGGCAACTTTTTATAATGAGAAAGTCTCTGGGGTGGCCGGTTAGCTCAGTTGATTAGAGCACAGTGCTCACAACACCAAGATTGCTGGTTCGATCCCCGCATGGGCCACTGAGCTGCACCCTCCACAGCTAGATTGAAACAACTACTTGACTTGGAGCTGATGGGTCCTGGAAAAACACATCGTTCCCCAATAAGAAAAACTAAAAATAAAAAATGAGAAAGTACCTGAACCAACAAAACCAAAGACTCCATTCACCTGGTCTAAAGCAGGGTTCTGGGGTCTGCATTGGAACAATCGCCTTAGATCAGTGCTAGCCAATAAAAGCATAAGGTGCACGGCAACTGCAAGCCACATCTGTCACTTTATATTATCTGGTAGCCACGTTTTTTGTTTTTTTTTTTAATTTGGGGAATTGGGGGATGGGAACAGCGCTGGGGAATTGGGGGAAGGGGAGCAGACAAGTTGCTGTCGTTTTGTTCTTCAGTCTAGTTGTGGAGGATGTTGCTTCACTGGCCCAAGTTGGCACCA
>NW_017731452.1:1131351-1133062 GCF_001890085.2 Hipposideros armiger | reverse complement strand
GTTGAGCTGTTGTTCAGCATCTTAGCTGTAGAGGGCAGTGTCACTGGCCCTCATATGTGGGATCCAAACCGGGGCCCTCTGGCGTCCCAAACCAGCTCTTAACCAACGCGCCACTCAGCTGGCCCCTAGAATGATTTTTGAAACTGGAAATGGAAACACTTCGTTCATCAGCCCATTAGTAAGACACATGCTTCAGCCAAGTACAATGTAGGAAGTTCCTGAAGTGACTTAAACAAGGATTGGGCCGCCATTATTTCTCTTGATTTTTAGGACTCACCAAGGCATTGCTGGTTCTGAAGAACGCAGTACTTTGGTTCCAATATGTCTGATAGTGCAGGTGTATTAGAAAGGAAAGCAGAGATGCACTGCTCCAGAATTTAACAAATAGGCCAGTGTAGAAGCACACATGCAAGCACCAAGCTTTGAGGTATTCATGTAGCATGATCAGGTAACATTTCCCTCCCCAAACCACTGATATGTGAACCTTCCCAAATGGGTAGCATGGGAAAGATGATTAAAGTAGGCTTTTTTTAAAGATGATTTTTTAATTGCATAATGATAATATCCCAGCATCTCTGCCCCACAGAGTGTTAGGAGCATATTTTAAAAGCATGTGTGTGTATGTGTATCCTAAGAGAAAGGCTGGTACATAATTGCAAATTATTACTACTTCTGCAGGTCATGCTGACAAGATTATTGCCCAGCAGGCCGACAATCAAGAAATCTGCTTCTAATCTCATGGGTTTTCGCAGCTGGCAACCTTTTCCTTTATTCCCCAGATAGAATGGAAATTAGTGTTATATGCCTAAGCCCTTCCCTTTCATGGACCATTTATCATATCAAAGCCCATTTGTCTGTGCACCAGCGTAACCAAATTAGGTAAACAGCGTTCTAGGAGGAACCGACAGCTGTTAAGAGAAGACAAGTAATCACAAAACACAAAGCCTCCTTGCAGCAGCTGCCACATAAACACAGTTTTCAAAAATATGGCAGCGAAAAGGCAGCTTAAGGACAGAATCTTCAGGGGGCTGCTTCTAATGCTCATACCGCTTAGTCTGAAATGGAGGCTTCAAGTCCCAATTCTTTGATGTGGTAGATAAGGCCCTGTAAGGTCTGGCCCCTCTCCCCTCAGTTCTTCCAACCCTACAGGGTGCCAGAGGCAGTGCTACATGCATTCCATGCATAGTTTCAGTTAATCCTCAAAACAACTCTGGAAGGCAGGTGCAACTACCACTGCCATTTTCCAGACAAGGAAACTGCAGTTCAGAGAGGTTAAGTAATCTCCCCAGGGTCACACAGCTAGAAAGGGGCAGAGCTCCCTGCATCCAAACACTCTTCACTCATACGTGTCACCTGATCATGGGCCACACACTGTGCATGGGTGTGGGGATTGTTAAAGAAAAAGGTATTCTGACATTTGTTAAAAGGGTAAGGAAGACTTTATTCAGGACGATTGCAGTAGGTGTCAAAACTGTCCTCAGGGCCGCCCGAGTGGCGCATTGGTTAAGAGCTGGCTTGGGAAACCAGCTCTGAGCAGCAGGGCCCCGTTTCGGATCTCACATGAGGGCCAGTGACACTGCTCTCTGCAGCTAAGATGGTGAACAACAACTCAACCTGGAGCTGGGCTGCTGTGAGTACCCAGCAACGGCACAGGCTGCAGCCCCTGCTGCAGTGGGTTGCCATAAGCTACCGTGAGTGGCTGGCAGCCAGC
>NW_017731452.1:1109283-1131191 GCF_001890085.2 Hipposideros armiger | reverse complement strand
TGGGCCAGTGAAGCAACGTCCTCCACAACTAGACTGAAAAACAAAAGGACAACAACAAGTTGTCTATTCCCCTTCCCCGACTCCCAACGCTGTTCCCCTCCCCCAATTCCCCAATAAAACAATCTTAAAAACAAACAAACAAACAAACAAAAAACTGTCCTCATACAGGAGAGAGATTGGGCTCAACTGCAAATACAGCAAAGACAGCGGGGGGTTCATAGCCAACTAGCAGTGTGGAGGGTCAGCGGATGAAAAATTACCGAGAGGAAACATACAAGGGATTCAGGCCAAAGGCAGGTCCAGGACTTGCACATCGAAGGTGTGGGATAAGGAACTTGATCAGATATCAAGGGTGGGGGGATCCTCACTAGACTGACTTAGCAGGATCCTTGGTACAGCTGGGCTGGGCAGGCGGAAGACAGGACAAGGGCCGAGGTGGAGGCTCCGGAGAGCCTGACTGAAGTTTGCTCCAGGAGAGTGTTTGTCGGGAAGTGACCACAGTGGCCAATCAATCCCTACCCTCGCAGTGGGAAGAGTCTAGAGTCAAAGTAAGTGACAGTCTAGGCGTCTGTGGTGTCACAGCTGTCCATAATGGGACCCTCCCTGGGGTTTTCTTATATCAGTATTTGACCAGGTAGAAGGGGGAGGCGTTGGGAAGGGAAAATGATGAGAGGCGGTACTGCAGCTGTGTGGGGAGGTGAGTTTCAGGGCCCGACACACACAACCCATTCACCCCTGGGAGAGAGCGGCAGGCAGCCAGCCCAGGGCCGCGTTTTGGACTCAGCTCCCCATATCCCTAGCTGCCGGGCCCTTCCTCCCTGGCTGTGTTGTCCTGGGTGTGTCCTCTAACCGACGGTCCGCTGACGTTTGGATAGCGCCTTGGCTTGGCTCTTGCTGACGGAGAGTGTGCTGCGAGAGCAGGGCGACCAGGGAGACCATCTCCTGCTTGATTACACTGGATCTCTCTCAGTTATGCTGTGCTGCAGAGAAACCCACAGAGCGAGCAGCCAGCTAACGCACACACTTGCATGCTCATTCGTTCAGTCAACACTTAGTGAGCATCTAGCAAATGAGAGGACTTGTGCTAACTAAGTGCTAGCAAGATACAGAGGTGGATGAGACACTTAGTTGCAAGTTCAGCTATCAGCACTGGCTCACAGTTTGTATTTAGACATCTATACAAGAAATCATGATAGATGTTGAGACTCGAAAAGCTTCACAGGAGAATATAATAATGACTGTTGTTTAGGGAATACTTATTATATGTCCACCATTGTTCTAAGAATTTTATGCCCATTAACAACACACAACCCGGAGAGGTAAATCCTGGTAGTAGCCTCCTTTTAAAAGGAGGCCTGGGGAGATTACCTTGTCCAAAGTCAGCGCGATGGAGAAATGAGGCCAGGACTCAAAGCTGGCCCGCCCCACCGTGTACGGCACGCTGTAGAAGCGCCCTAACCTCCACCACAGCGTGGTACAAATAGGTAACTTACGATGGGCACTCAGATCTGGGACGTTCGCTTCCACCTGGGGATTAGAGGCTTGTGAAAACCCATTCAGTATGATCACACAATGGAAACAGACAATGCCTGGACTTGGTAGACACCAGGGAGCTTGAGCCATTACGGGTAGCAGCGGAGTTCTCAAAAGCTCCCGTTGTGCTGGAAAAGGCTTCTCTGTCCTCCACTGTGACACTTCTCAGGCCTAGCTGTGAATACTACTCACCGGGGAGTCCTGGTGACATTCAGGTTGTGATTCAGTGGGTCTGGGGTGGGGCCTGCGCCCCTGCACACCTCACCGGCTCTCAGGTGATGCAGATGCTGTGAATCCATACACTGCATTTGGATGAAGAAGGCTCTAGAACAGTGGTTCTCAAAGCGTGCTTCCTGGAACAGCAGGAACAGCAGCAGCAGCAGCAGCAGCACTGTTAGAAAAGCAAAGTCTCAGCCCCACCCCGGCCTCACTGAATCAGAAACTCCAGGGAGGAGCCCAGCAATCTGTGTTGAATTGCATCTCCAGGTGATGAGGATGCACACTGAAGTCTGACCCACTCATTGGGACAGCAGTATATTCTCCTCTGCTCATCTCTAATTATGTTTTTATTTTCCTCCTGCTAGAGATTTGCCTCACTTCCAGATGAGGGAAGAAGTCCTGACGTAGTTGCTACATGCGTGGGGTGGGGGGCAATGCAGAATCCCTTCCTGACAAATACCCTCTCAGCAACTCAAAGATGGTAACTTGTGTGGTAGCATTCATTTTTTATTTCATTTTTTTTTTTAGCTGAGCCATCCTGCCACCTGCTGGCAACTCAGTGGCAGCTCAGCTCGGGCCGGGCATCGAACCGTTGTTGCTCAGAGCTCAAACTCTTGAGTGAGCTCTTAACCAACTGAGCCACTCGGCCAGCCCTGTGGTAGCATTCTTAAAGCCGCAAGCCAGGCCCCCCACATTCAGCTTTATCCAGATTCACCCTTAGACTGAGCTATGTAACTATCGAATATGAACAGTTGTGTGTGTGTGTGAATGTATGTATGTATAGATATGACACATTATATATACACATATATTTGCATATGTAGGCTTTGTACTACTTGATAGATTTGTAGCAAAATACACACTTGACTCTTAAGAGACATTTCCAAGATCTAAATGAAACAACATAATAGAAATGAAAACTGCTTAATGGGTAGTATTACAGAAAAACATCTCACTCTTATTAACATGACCTCAGCATTTGTTAGGTGGAAGGTTATAATTTACCAATGGAATGCAAGCAAGCTTATGATCATAATTTTATGAGTGCTCAGTTTAATTTCAACAGAAATTGAGATGTTTGTTTCCACTGCATCAAATCTGCCTCCGGATACTGCAAATTTGTATTACTAAAGATAGAATGGGCTAACTAGTAAATATATAGAAATGTTCAGTGTTTTCTTTTTTTTCTTTCATGCTCACAGTATATGTCCAGCATGGTCTGTGTATGTGAGGGGGCAAAGAGTGGTCTGGTCCTTGTAGTCACTCAGGACCCCAGGCTAATAGAGCGCTACCATCTTGAGGCACAGATGTTTCAACCTGTAGCTTCAGGATACTGGTACAGGGCAGAAATCGGAGACTTAGCTGAGGCTTTTCCTCTCTCATCTGGAAGTGAGGCACATCACTCCCACTCAGATTTCATTGGCCAGAGTGAGTCCGTGTCTCTGCCTAGCTATAACAGAAGCTAGAAGAGGAGTCTCCCATATGTCCAGGAAGAAAAAGAGAACTAGAAGTTGGTGAATAACAGTTATGTCTCTACATGCAGTGCAGATGTGTTGCATTTGAATCCCCATAAGCATCATAAATTATAATAATAATGTCAATAATCAATAATAAGGTCACTATAAATCAGCATGTGTGACACTATTTATGAATAATTTATTATGTGCTAGGCACGGACTATCCTATTTTATATATATCACATCAACTGGTGCTAAAATAGCCGATGAGGTGGTCCCGTTATTTATTTAGCTAGCATAAACCTCTAGCCAGTCTGAGGCAGGATTTGAACCGAGTCCCATCTGACTCCAGTGCACTCAGACCCAACCCATGTGTATTACTCCTGGATAACAATAACAGTCCCCTCTCATTCCTTCAAAGCTCTCTCTGATTACACACTGCCTTTCATGGGACACTGTAGCTATTTAAATCAGATGTTACCAGGGATGGAGTTCAATCTCTGTAGGGCCTTCTGTAGGGTACTAGAATAAGTCCGGGACTATAGCCAGTTAGGACTTTGTAAGGTCAGGTCCCTGAAAACAGCATTAGTTACACACACACACACACACACACACACACACACACACACACACACACAATCCCCCCAACCCTCAGCATGAAGTTTTAGCTACTGATTTATTCTCATTTCCCCTTCTGTCCTGCTGAGAGAGATGGGGACCTGGTTTTCATCACCGGTTAGGACAGCCCATCATCTGTGGACACACTACAAGGAAAATGTAAGTTGGAAATGTTTAGCAAGATGTATTCTTGTTCCTTCCCTTGGCTACCTGGAAGCTCAAAGATAAACTTAGGTGCAGTGAACATCTTTCCATCTGGCCCTCTGCTTCTGTTACAATTTCCTCCCATTTCCAGTATATACGATTCATGTTCTCCAGTCGTTTTTAGTTTTAAGATCAGGCAAACCCCCTAAACCATTTCTTTTTTTTAATAGGCAGAGCATACATTACAAATAAAGGACATCTGATGGTTTTCATACACACATGTATATATAGGTGTATATATATATATATATATATATATATATACACATATATATATATACACACACACACACACACACACACACACACACACATATATATATATATATTAACTAGCCATGAAATAGACACAAAAGTAGACATAAAAAGCATCAAAATCATTTTCAATACGGATCAAAATGTCACTGAATGGATGCTGACAATGGAGTGAAATGGCTTTTATGCAAATGCTAGCTCCATCTATACCTGCTCCATGATACTTAGCTGTTTATCTGCTCTCTGCCTTGGCATGCTCATCTGCAAAAGGAAAGAAAAGCATCTCTACCTGGGAGAGTGGTTATGAGGATTCATTAAGTCCAACCGCATAACCCAATGAACATGCTTTCCTACAACGCCTCACACACAGACCCTTGGCGTAAGTGGTGGTTGGTGATGACTCTGTGCTAGAGAAAGGTGTGTAAAACTCACGTGACTCCAGCAGGGGGTTAGGGAAGAGAAACTATAGCATCCCTGGGGCTGCAGTGGTAGAGGGTGAGATCGAGGATAGATTTTTACGTATATTAAACAGAACGTACATTTTAATCTCTAAAAGGTCGGAGCAGGATTCACATTGTAGAAACTATAAACATCTCATTTCCCATGAGGCTACACCTTTAGGCTATTTAGCTGCCCAGCATCTATTTGGGGAACAAAATGTATGTTGAACTATGAAGAAAAACAATGTCAAAAGACACATGCTCTGCTTTTTATCGCTGTCTCTACAGCACATTCGTATTCTGAATGAAAAAGCAGAAAGGAAATCCAGTCTGGCAGCCCATGCCCTTTCCCAGAAGGATGACTCACCTCCTCAATGAATGTCCTGGGGAGACATGTTTATGAGGATGGCATCCTCTGAGAGCCTCTGGGTGTGCATGTTTTATGCTATACACGCATTGTGCTCCGTGCAGATAAACTGAAGCAGGTTCGTTTTGAATGCACAATCTTGTAAAATTTTCTAAAAGCAGGTATGATGTACATATCATGTGTGTGTGTGTGTGTGTGTGTGTGTGTGTGTATCAATGGATATGTTGTGGGCTGGTAACCTAGCCAGAATTCCAGAAAATAGACTGTGGCCACAGCCCACACTGCCTCTTGCTCAATAGAGAAGAACCCAACACCCTCTAGAGCCATGGAAGGACCTCCAACTAGTGGCTCCCCTTAGAAGTTGCTCCTGTGAAGGGGGCCAGCACTCCTCTCTCTCCATGTTCATGGAGTGACCACAACATGTCCTTGTGTTGTCACCTCTCACTACTGGGTCCCACCTTTCTCTAACCAAAGCCACCTTCTATACAACTCTCCCAGTGCCTCTCCTCCCTTCTAGAATGAATGTCACCTTCATGCTAGCCCATCACAATCGTTCCTCTCCTTTAAAGCCCAGTTGAAATGTTTTTTTCATATCTATATTCAGTCAAGGAATAAGTATTGATTACCTGGGTGCTGAGGCCACGGCAGTGAAAAAGATGTTTTCCTCCCTCTCTCTTGGAGCTTAGATTTTAGTGGGGGAACAGAGAATTAAGGAATGGCAGTATTTTAGGTACTAGTTGGGGCAGCATCACCAGGCTTCTGCATGAGATAAAAGAAACTTTACCTCCAGGAGGAAATTATTCATCCTTCCCCTATATATCTACCCATCACTCTGAGGTGGCACCAACCCAAGTGCCTTGAACAAAACACCAGTTCAGGTCAATGTCAGTGGGGATTACTGGGGCAAAAGGAACTCTGTGGCCAAGTACCTCAGAGGAAAGTGGGGCTAAACAAAATTTGGAAACCTAACCTCATTAACAGATTATGTATCTGTGAGAGGAGGTATCAAATGCATTTGATATTAGCATCCTCCCACAGGGCACTTCACAGGCCTCAGGTTGCTTGGAATGCACTCTGGGGAATACTGTACATCCCCCTCCACAATATTAAGTCTTTAAAGACAGGTATGACATCCAATCATTGTGTCCAGCACATAACACAGCTCATGCCATGTAACAGGCACAAAGAAATAAGCCCTTTTGTTGCTAACAGCTTATTGTCTTGGGAAAATCTAGAGGCCTGTTTCAAATCCCTCACTGATGAGATGGGTGGGATAAGAGTGGTTGCCTACTGGGGATAACCACTTACATTTATTTTTTTTCTTTGTAAGAGAAAAAAATTAATGACGCTTGCTTCCATCCTCCATCCCCTCAAAATACCCTGGGGAGAAACCTCTAAGAACTTTCCCCAAAGCATGTGTTTAACCTGGCAGTTATGGCACACCCTTTGTGGAGGACTTTAGCTAATATTTCCAAGAAAGTTGCAGGATGGAACTTAGAAATTACAACACATGTGGCTATTTAAATTACCTAAAAGTAAATAAAAATTTAAATTTAGTTGCTCAGTCACACAAGCCACATTTCCAGTGCTCAACAGCCACATTTGGTTAGTGGCCACTGTATCAGGGAGCCCAAACAAGAGAGCATTTGCATCACTGCAGGAAGTTCTATTGGGCAGCGCTGCTAGAAGTACAGTCCTCCAGCATCAGATCTGAAGTCACTCCGTGACATCATGCATTCTGTTCTGGCTTCCACTGAAGACCTCAAGCAATGACCAATGCCCACCCCCTCCTCCCAACAAGAGTATTGTGTGGCCAACTTAAGACAGCCTGCCACAAGACAAATGTGAAATCAGAGTTTAGCAGCAAATGGACAGCATCCTTCTCAAGGGGTCTATCTGTCTGTCTCTCTGCCCATCCGGTGGTATTTATTATCCCAGGTACACCAGGAGGGGCTGCATGCCAGAGTATAATTCCTCTGAGCAGAGCACAGATGGCCGACATGTAATGAAATGGGTTGGACAAGGCACCAAGCCAGGTAAATGGTGGCGTCTGTATTTGGGGAGGGATGTATTTCCACCTCCCCTCACCCATCTATGAAAGGAGGAGTTTAACCAGGGTTGAGCTGTGAGTTCCCGGTGGGCAGCCCCAAGGCCAAGGCGAGGACTTGGAGGGTAATTCCCTGTAGAGTCTGTGCATCTTCCACAGACACTGAGCTTCCTCCGTGCACTGGAAAATCTTAAGCCAATTTCACAACTAATTCACAAGCTAATCGAGACCAGACTGCGCCTCTCTGTACGACACAGTCATGCCATTACGTACATCCTAGGCCGAACCTTCATCTAGATTACAAATTTCCCAGCACAGTTGAGACTGGTAATTAAACCTACTTGATTGTTCCATTACACTGCAATTACATGACAGTAAAGGCACCAAACATCACTAATCTTTAGCTCATTTCTAAATGTGCACGGAAATGAGAACCAACGATGGGATAAAATACGTGACTGATGCATGCCCACTGGTTTTTGTCAGTTTTTGGCAGGCCGGGCTCATGGAAACTCAGAGATTTAAGGCACTTTAATAGGCAACATATATCTGTGCTATTGTTTTTTTTTGTTTTTTTTTTAAGATTTTTTTTTTTTTATTGGGGAATTAGGGGGATAGGAACAGTGCTGGGGTATTGGGGTAAGGGGAACAGACAAGTTGCTGTCGTTTTGTTCTTCAATCTAGTTGTGGAGGATGTCGCTTCACTGGCCCAAGTTGGCACCATCATCGTGCTCTTCTCTGGTATCTGTGCTATTGTTACACAGTGAAGATTAATGCATGGATGAAAAACACCATGAATAAACTTTGAAGAATCACATTTTGCGGCGCCCCAAAATAAAGTCCCAGCAATTTACATTTTTGCAATCCAGGGCAGTTCTAGGAGCATGTTGCCCGTAACCTCTGTCTAACCTTTCGTTCCCAGTCCACATCTACTGCCAGTGATCAAGGGCTGTCTCAGGTCACCGACTTCCTGGCTGAAGTGCCTATCTAGACTTCCTGGGCTTGGCTGATTTCCATTCTTTGATTTTATGTTTTCAGGTTCAAGTTCCACTCTCCCCCACTTCCAAGTGTAGACTATATCAGAATCACCAATTAGAATCAAGGGTCTGGCTGCAAATGCACACGCTTGGGCCCATCTGCAGCAGTATCCCTGAGGCTGCAGCCCAAGAACCTACATGTGTAATCAGCCCCCAGGAGATTCTCATGTAAACTAAAGTCACTCACCACCATATTTGACACTAAATCTCTCTAGAGCGAGAATCAAATGTCACATACCTCTGTATTTCCAGCATCCAGCTCCGTGTCTCGTGCCAAGAATGAGCATCAATGAGAACGTGCTGACCTGAACTCGCGAGCTCTTTCATTTGTAATGGGTCTTAAAAAAAAAAATAGCAAAGACCACATTATGCAGGGCTCTGTCCACTCCAGCCCACTTTCTACTTTCTACAAAACACGTCATTTACCTCCCCTGGAGCCTCTCCTGAGATTAGCCTACCCGAGTTGCCAATTCCCAAGACCAGAAAGTGAGATTGTTCCAATGCTATATAGGGATGGTGCCTCCTGGCACTGGTGGCCACCATCTGCCCTTCTCTTTGGAGCAGGGAGGTGACCTTATCTTCTCAACATCAAATGTCTCTTTTTGGAGCACTTAAACCAGAGTCTAATCTTTATGACAGCATCACCTAGAAGCTTACTGAGAGATGCATGTTCCTGGATAAACTTCTACCCTGAGGGAAATACCTGCAGGGTAGAATTTGGGGCAATGAGTTGTCCAAGCAGCCCCGGAATGATTTTGATGCTGAGGACGCTGATCCGTTTGTACAGATATTCTTGTTTAAGCCTAGTCCTCAAAGAACACCCTCATCTTCCTGTCCTCAAAAAGGGGGGAAGGCTATGGCCCCTTAGCTCCCTCTGATTTGGCAGGGGAGGAAGGGGGAATGAGTGGAGGATGAATGCCCAGAAATTATAAGCATTATACTCTGATGGATATGTGAGACTTAATCTGAAGGCCCTCCCCTGAGACTGCCCTCCAAGAGTTTAGAGACCTTCCTGCAAATTGAGGAAGGAATGAAGGAAACACATTTCTTCAGGATGGTTTTCTTGGGAAAATAATTAATGCTAAATGCTAAGCGAAGCCTATTATCTATCTAATCCTCTTTCTACAGCCTACCCAGGCCCCACTGCCTCCTCCCAGGCAGAATTGCTTGCCTGCTGCTCCTGTTCCCCAGGGCATTTAGCCCCTCTCCTGGATTAGAGAATTTATCTGGCACTACAGCCAATTGTTTGTCTTGGGTCTTTTCCCCAGACATCCTTTGTTCCTGAAAGCTGGTTGGTATTTTATCTCTGCAGCACCCAGGCCTGGCCATGAGGTTGTTCAAATAAAGGTTCCAGGTGGGTGGGCTGCAGATAAGGTCCACCCAGGCCCCTGGGACAGCTTCTTGGAGAGAATTGCACGTGGAGGTGTTGGCTTTGCAGGCTGGCCTGAACCTTTTTATAGCTTTGCTTCTCTTCAACACATTTTCCAGAATTATGTCACTACCAACAATTCTGTGTGCAAAAGCTACAGAGACAAGTCATTTCTCCTAAAGACACTGCCTGTTAACCTTGAAGCCTGTGTTGTTTTGCAGGTTTGGTGATATACACACACACATACATGTATGTATATACCATATATACATATATATACTTGTGTGTGTGTGTGTGTGTGTGTGTGTGTATTCCTTGAGCCCAGACTTTTGGAAGAGTTCCCTGATTGGCTTCTGTCTCTCCCCACTTCCAAACCATCTTCCACTTGCACTCCACAGACATCTTCCGGGAAACACAGACCTTTAGGAAGAAGGACAACCTCCATGTGGCTGTAGCTTCCAAAGCCTTTTTACCTCTTTCCAGGGCTCTACTCTGCAAAATGCCTTTTTTTTGTTCCAGCCTTTTTTTGTACCTACCCCTCTGAACAAGACTTCACCAAAGTGTGGCCTCTGCTGTTCTCTCTAGCCAGAATGCCATCTTCCCCATTTTGGCCCCATTGAAATCCCACCTATCCTTCAAAACCTACCAGAGTGCCAGCTACAGCTAAGCGAATAGGATCAACAGCTGGCTCCACCGTTTACCTGCTGTGTGACCACAGGCAAAGCACTCAACCACTCTGAGCCTCAGTTTACTCAACTTCCAATCTAGGATTCAATCAAAGGCTGTCCGAAAGAAGAGAAACTAAAATCCCCAGACAATTTTTAGCCCCCAGTTCAATCTACTGAACCACTCTCCCTTCCCTTCTCAGAGCTGAGAATACACTTTTCATTACTAGAGCTAGCAGTCATGTTTATTGTCACCCCCAATAGATTAAGGGGCCTTAGGGGTCAAGGGGCCACATTCTAGACATGCCAGCACATAGTAAGTATACAATGGATATTGGATGTGGGGTTAATTTATCTCCCCATTCATAATCAGATCCACACAATTCACAGGTCAGTTGTTTCTGAGAGGTGATGTCGAAATAAATGAACTCTGGGGTCAGAATGATCAAACCTTGAATCCTAGCTGTGTGCACTTAAGCAAGACATTTATTATTTCCTAATCTGGGAAGTGAGGATGGTAATAACCTTTATGGAAATAACCCTGCTTCATGGGGTTGCTCAGAGGATGAAGCACACCAATGTGGTTAATAATAGGACATCATCAAGCTTTTGGTTTGGGCTCTCCCAACCTTGGCAGACTCACCCGGTGACTATCTGAGCTCAGTGGCCCAACTGTCCCACAACCCAGGGCCACACTGTAAATTCCACGGGCCATAGTCAATTTTGGTCTTACGAACCCCTTCCTCCATAAAATAATAATAAAATGAATTCTAGTTTATGACTGCATTGGTATAAAGATGAATATAATCTAGGCTGGATTTATTATTATATAGTACTTACTATTATGTTCATTTTCTTCTGGTTTTAAAAGAAACTAAAGTTAAAACATCTTTGTGGGCCTCTAAGATTATTGTGGGCCTCAGGCATTGCACCACCTGTGCGTGATGGAGAAGTCAGACAGCCCTCAGGCCTCTGAAATCGGACCTCCTACGTGGTAGGCTCCAACCAGGCTCCCTCTCACTGGCTCTTGTCCTGCCACTTCTGGGGTCTTTGCACACCACTGAGTCTTTATACGAACTTGTCCTTCTTACTAGAACGCTCTCCCCTGTCCCTTTCCCTTTTTTAACTTTCCACACATGCCTTAGAGCGGCAGCTCTCTGAGCATCGGAATTCCCTTACAGCACAGGTCGCTGGGTTTACCCGGGTTTCTGATCCAGCAGCTCTGGGGTGCTATATTTTAACAGCACCTAGGTCCTGAACCACACTTGGAGGACAGCTGCTTTCGAGGTCCACTCTGTTTCCATTCTCTCTTGTAAGCTTTCTCTGATCTGCTTGAGTTACTGTTCTCCCTCTCTAAGGACTAGAGGCCCCTGCTTTATCTATGTAATGTTTTGATGTCTCTCTCTTTCTCTCTCCTAGTTGACATGTCTTTTCGCTTTCTGTGGGATCTGCACCCAGCTCATAATAGGCGCTCAGTAAACACGTGATGACTGTTGTTCAGAAAAGTTAAGCCAACTTAACCTTCTAGAAACCATGAATGCGAGTGGCAGAATCCTCTTAACTCACCAGCACTGCATCTTCTTTTCTTTTTTTCTCTCTCCTCTTTTCTACAGTTGTCAACTTCAGAATTCCCCATATGCCTCACATTCTTGAGGCAGCGCAGATTACTGGCCAGAAACTGAACTGGTTGGTGCCACCCGGAAGCCCCGCCCACACGCCTTGCCCCGCCCACGTCCTCCGCCTACAGCGCTCGGTCCCGCCCCTTCCCCCTCCCCAGGCCCAGTGCCGCTCTGCGCATGCCTTTCCAGCCAAACGCTTCCTAGGAGCCTCCCACTGGAAACAAACTTTCACTCGAACTATGTCGCGACCCTGTCCTCCGGAGCCAGTCAGGTAAAGCCTCCCCAGCCTTGATTGTGGCGGGGCCCAACAGATCGCGGGCCGCGGGCTGCGGGTCGCCGGGGCCTTTTGCTTGCTATTGATTTTGCCGAGCCCTCCCCAACGCACTTCTCCGGCCCAAAACAGAGCCGGGCTTTGCCTAACTTGAGTTAATAACACCCATCATCATGGGTTCACGCCCCTTCTCCAAGGGCAAAGCGTTTCCCCCTGTACAGTCCGCTTACCTGTTCCGCTCAGGCGTCTCCCGAGCTCAGCCTCAGGAACCACGATCCCGCACCAGGCAACCCCGGGTCCAAGTTCCCCTGTGGCTACTTCCAGTCGTGGCCTTGGGCGCCTCAGTTATGTAACCTCTCTGAGCCTGAACAGGATAATGCGCTCACCTCGCCGGGCTGTTGTGATAAAAAGAGAAAAGCAAGGAAAGAGTGTGGAATGAGCTCATGCTCAGAACAGGGGCGGTGACGGCTCCTGATATTAGTGTTTTTATGGTGATTATTCCCAGGACCAGCCCCTAATGTGGACAGGCACGTTTTTGCAGACTTTTGCTTCTGCTGGTCCCTCTGGTCAGTTCTGGGGGCCTCTTAGAGGCCACGCTGAGTGGAGTGCATCCATCCGCACTGGGCGGCCAGTTTCCTCTCCTGGATGTGGGCCTGTGTGCATGGGATGCTGGCAGGAGCCCCCTCCAGTGCCAGCATTCCATGATTCTTTTCAAGCCATTTGGCCGTTTTCTTGCAGTCCTCTGGCCGTTTTTTGCAGCTCTCTATTACCTAACCGTAGTAAGCATCCTGCCACGGAGAAAGAGGCAAAACATAACAAACACCACCTGCAAACAACTGCTCATCTCATTGAGGAGGACGTTTATGATAGTACTCACCATTCATGGGCCACCAGCCGAGTACCAGCCACAGTGTATGGACCATGTTAGTAAATCCTCACAGGTACCTTCAAGCGTGCCACAGATGAGGACAGGAGGGCTCAGAGAAGTCATTCCTAAACACTTTGAGACCAGTCCTGGCTGACGTAAACATCTGATTTTGCCCACTATACAAAACTGCCTTTCCCATAGAAAAATTAAAAGCAAACTGTTACTTTATTGGGCTGTTGTAACAAAGTGCCACACACTGGGCAGCTTACAACAATAGAAATTTCTTCTCCCGCAGTTTTAAAAGCTAAAAGTCCAAAATCAAGGTGTCAGCAGGACCATGCTCCCTCTGAAGGCTCTAGGGGAGGATCCTTCCTGCCTCTTGAGCTTCTGGTGGCATCTGGTGTTCTTCGGCTTCTCGCAGCATCACATCCAGTTTCTGTGTCCGTCTTCACGTGGCTTTCTCTCCTGTGTGTATCTACCTCTGTGTCCTGTCCTCTTCTCCTAAGTTCACCAGTCATTGGACTCAGGGTCCACCCTAAATCCAGGATGATTTCATCTTAAGGCCTCTCTGTGGCATATCCGAATTGCCAGCATCACTACGCTTGTGCTCTGGGGCCATTATTCAGTAAAATAAGGGTAACTTGAACACAAGCACTGCGACACTGCGACAGTAGATCTCGTAACCCAGAAAGGTACTATTATACATACCGTATTTCCCCATGGATAAGACACACTCTTTTTCGAAAAATTTGGGGTCTAAAAACTGGGTGCGTCTTATACAGTGGTTGTAGATTTTTTAACTTGCATTTCCCGCAAGTGATGAGGAGTTGTATGAATTTTATGAATAAAACTTGAGTTCAATAACTTTATGTACTACAATTTTTTTTCAAATTTCAGGGCCCCAAATTAAGGTGCGTATTATACATGGGAGCGTCTTATACATGGGGAAATACGGTAACTGATGGGCAGGGAGCATATACAGCCTAGATAATCTGAAGAAAAGAATGAGTCACGTCCCAGGTGGAATGCAGTGGGACAGTGTGATTTTGTCACACTATTCAGAACAGCGCGCAATTTAAAATGTATAAAGTGTGTTTTTCACGTAATATTTTCAGACTGCAGTTGACCTCAGGTAAACGAAACTGTGGAAAGCGAAACCACAGATAAGGGAGGGGACTATTATGGTGTTTGCCTCATTTCATCTTGCCGACCATCATACAATTTGGGTATTATTCCTTCTGCCATGTTACTGAAAAGTACGCTGACACTCAGAAATGGTAAACCTCAAGATACACAACAAAGCAGAAACACAGGCAGGACAAGGAGCGTTTTACCGTAACTCTGGTGACTAAACGGTGTGGTTTGTTTCCATTTTAGAAACAGTTTGATAGATGATGCTAAGGCCCGCTTACAAAAGTATGACGTTGGGACCAAATATTCTCACTTGTCGTCTAATAAATATTCCATCCTTTTACCATTGTTGGCTAAAGAAGGAAAACTTCATCTGTTGTTCACCCTCCGGTCAGAGAAGGTAGGTGACCAACAGATCCTGCCGTTGAAATCTCAGAACATTTGAAAACCCACAGAATTGTGCCTGAGTCCAGTTGTAGGAAATGTCCAGGATAGGGAAGTGCATAGGAACAGAGTGTGAGGGCAGAGAGGGAGGGGGATTGGGATCGAGTGCTTCATGGGTCGAGTCTCCTTTTGGGGTGATGAAATGTTCTGGAACTAGATGGTGGTAGTAGTTGTAGAGCATTGTAAATGTATTAAATGTCACTGAATTGTTCACTTTAAAATGGTTAATTTTATGTTATATGAATTTCACTTTAATTAAAAAAACAAAAAAAAAACCCTTAAAAAAAAAACCAGCTTATAAAAGTGTTCTGAGGACTCAGTGAAAAAAATCCTGTGAAGCAGCATGCCTGGAATGTGGTGAGCACTCCATAAAAGTTATCTACTGATAGCAGTGCCCTTTTCATTATTATTTTGGTTTTTTGATTTTAAAAATTATTGTATTTATTATTAGTTTCAGGTTTTTAATTCTTTCAGCTTTTTCCCTCCCATCAATGTAAATCTGTTTGTATGTGTATGGTATCTTTTGGGGCCAAGTAGAGAAAAATTAAAGTGGAAGAAGTTCTCTAAGTTCTTTTTTTAAAAAAGGGTTCAAGTAAAAATATTGCTTTTTTGTTGTTGTTTTGGTCTTATGCTCTCCACTTATTACCAACAGTGTTAAGAATGGTCTCTGGTACAAAATACAAGTTTAGTAAATATGGTTGAATGAGTCAATGGTCCCGAAATTGGAATCACACACTGCAGCTCTGTTCTTTTGATACCCAACTAAGACGGTCCCCTGGGGAAGTGTGCTTCCCTGGAGGAAAGGCTGAGCCTACAGATGTGGATGATGTGGCCACAGCTCTCCGGGAAGCCCAGGAGGAAGTGGGGCTGCGTCCTCATCAGGTGGAGGTCATCTGCTGCCTGGTGCCGTCTCTGTTTGATGTAAGGGTTGCAATGGAACTGGGTTTCTTAGACTCTCATGAGCTCCCTGTAGATCCACTGTCTTCAGGATGGCCAAACATGACCTTTGAGGGTCTATACATAAGGGTCAAGAGATCGGTTCTTGCGTGGACTTTGCCCCTCGTGAGCTAAGTGGCCTTGGGCAAGCCCTTTTTCTTGTCTGGGCCCCATTCCCCATCCAGAAATGAAAGGGGAACTATATCAGTGGTTTTCAAACTGGGTACTGTGGACCCTGTAGATACCAAACCCCAGGCCTCCTCAAAATTCCCAGTAGAATCTTTCACTGAAGAGAACCCTACCTTCATTTGCAAGCAGTTGTAATTAGAAATCCCCCCACATGTAAACATGTGTTATGTAAAATAGTTTATGGGTGGGGATGTGCCAAAAAAATGTATGCACTTGACTTGTGTTCATCTTTTGTTATCGGTGTATATTATTACAATTTTAATACAATTTTTTCCTTTCTTGATATGTGTATACATGTTTTTGGCACCTTCTGTATATATTATATACTCATATATGATTTCCCATAAATGGGACTATGCCGCAATTAATACTATGTCACTTTACTTTCCTATTGGTAAGATGGCACATCCTTGTCTATGCTGATAGGGAAAGGTGTCTATTGCATTATTTTTAAAGGGCTGCATAGTACCCCATTATATGGATTTTCTCATAATTGATCTACCCTAAATGTCTATCAATTGAGGCGTGATAACTAGAGTTTGGGGCTATTGCAAATAATGCTTCAGTCTTGTGCAGTAAGTCCTCACTTAACATTGTCGACAGGTTCTGCAAGTTTAAGCGAAATGACGTGTAACAAAACCAATTTTACCGTAGGCAAATTGATAACAAACAAAAGTTAAGTTCCCATAGCATCTCATCTATGTCATAGGAAACGTTATTTGAACACCTGCTGTACTTGTATGTTTTCTCACTGGTAGGAATTTATCATACAGATATACCTTCACCAATGCAATTGCTAAGTCAAAGGGACAACATTCTCATAATGCCAAATTGCCTTTCCAAAAGACTGTACCAACTTATGGCCACAGAATAACCAATTTCAGAGTCATCTCACAGATGCAGCCTCAGGTAGGGCAGAGACACTCCCCATTTCATGAGGGACATAAAGTTTACATCTGCAGCCAGTCCTTCCTCCTCCCTACCCACCTTATGCATTGACTGTTTCAGCCTGTCTTCTTAGCTTGCCGAGGAGTGGCATGACTTTAGCATTTGAAACAATCTCTCTTCACTGCTTAATTTGTGTATTTTGTTTTCTGCTTTTAGAAAGATACACTCATCACACCAGTTGTAGGGTTTGTAGACCACGACTTCCAGGCCCAGCCTAATCCTGATGAGGTTAAGAAGGTGTTCCTGGTACCTCTGGAATATTTCCTGCATCCACAGAACTACCACCAGAACCACCTGACACAGTCTGGTCATCATATTATTATTCATTGCTTTGAGTACACAAACCCCGAAGATGGTGTGACTTACCATATCAAAGGAATAACTGCAAAATTTGCTGTGTTCGTTGCCTTAATTATTTTGGAAAGAAAACCCACCTTTGAGGTTGAATTTAATCTCAACGATCTAATGTCATCCTCTGAAGAGATCTTCCTGAAGCTTCGTAAACAGGCAGCAAGCAAGTTATGATTTATGAGACCAACAAGCAAATAAAGAAGAAGCTTTTGTGTGTGCTTACCCACAGAACAACAATAATGCCAGCGGGTGGATTTTGACAGGTGCGAATATTTTTCCTGCAATCTGGAGGTAAAAACCTCGCCTCATTTCCACTTACTCTCTACTATCTGAAAGAGCAAACGTCTTTCAAAAGTGGAAAATGTGTTTATAATATTGCATAATTTCACCCTCCATACATTAACACTATTTTTCTTACACATGTAAGGAAAAGTATCTGGCACATAGTAGGCACTTAATAAATATGTGGCTTTTATCTTATTTGTAAAGGTAATATCTCTTTCTGTCTGTTGTTACATGTGACAGAAACTTCTGGGCAGCCATCAGAATCTATCCTCCCTTTCTTCCATGGCAGTAGAGTGGAATTTGAGTTCCTAAGCTCCCAGGTAGAAACAGCATTACCCAGAATCCCTTGCAACTAAATGTGGATCTGGAACTCAGTTTAGGCCAATGGGATGTGAGTGAAAGCTGACTTTGCAGGTCATCTCCAATTTAAGAGATCAGCCAGCTTCCCTGGACTCCCTTTCCCCTTTCCATGATCTGCAATGTGGATTTATCTGCAACCCAGCTTAGACCATACAGATGAGGACAATTCCTAGCAGAATGGCAGAACCAAAAGGTGGTAAGAGCTTGCATCTCTGAATGACTGGCACAAAGCAACCGTCCACGCTGGGCTATTCATAGGAACTGTTCCATGTGAGAAAAATAAAATCCTGCTGCCTCTCTGCCACTGTAATTTAGGGTCACTTTGCTTGAGCAGAGCTATAATCCTAAATAATATACCATGACATTTGAAAATGGCTTGATGGTTATTCACCCAAACTTGAGGTACTGCCAGCAGTTAGAATTTGGGATGAGCTAACATTTAATATACGGGCTCTGTGATAGGCACAGGATGCCCTTGGGTCTTGGTGGGGTCTGGCGGTCATCATCCAGAGCAGCTGAAAGGGAGGAATATATGCCTACCAATCAGGAGAAATAATGCTATCTATCTCGGGATGATGACAGCAGGAAAACCCCGATGTCAAGCACATGCCCCTCCTCAAAAGTGACAAAGACAGACATTCTGAATTGCATGCCATGAGGTCTATAGTTTTTGCATGGGCATCTCTATATATCATGCTTTAGAGTTAAACAGCAGCATCTTTGTTTAATTATGGTGTTAGCCATCCTCCTGCACGAGGTCAGGGAAGCAGGTGAATAAAGTGATGTAACCTCAATTGTCTGATGGCAGTTTCCCATCTAACTGACTTATTAGATTTTTAGAAAGCCAAACCATTTCTAGGAAGACTTCATTGCAGCTGAAAATGGGATGCCCACACTAAACCCATGAACCAGCCGTGCAACTGTCCATTGCTGCTGAGTTCATTTTCTGAGAATTGGCAGAGGAAAGTATCCGTTCTGCTGCTTTATACCCATAAATGTGGAAACGGCCCAATCCTGGCTCCCATCACGAAAGCAGATGTTGGGTGAGGCTCCCCACGAATATTGTGTAACTTGGGCCTGCATGAACAGGCCTAAATTGTTTCCGAACAATTATAAAGGCATTTGCACATGTCTATTTACAATCTGACAGCGGTGTGATTGTCCAGTCGATGGTTGACCTCTCCGGCACTGTTTGTGTGCACTCCATAGACCTGCCTGGTTTCTAAGAGAAGTTGGCCCAGTTGAAGACTACAATCTGAATGACACTCATGGGCACCCAGTGTAAGGGGCTGACTATTTAGCGATGGAGATATTGTGCCCTCCCCCCCACCCCTCCCGTTTTTTAAAGGTGATATATTCTATGACATCTATGTTCAGGGTCCTAGCTGAACACCCTTTGATTAAAAGAAACAGAAGTCTGGCAAACCTGGCTCAAATTAAAGAAGTAACTGGCAGGGTACCAATCTCAGGGAATGTGCCAAATCACTGAACAAACCAGGCTGCAGGAGCATAGCAACGGGGAGCTACTTCAACAGCAAAAGGTTGTGAACCTTCACTTCTGCGTCCTGTCATTGTGACAATAGCCATCTGTTTGGGTTGATGGATACAGACGTAGAAAAGCAATAGGAACTCAGGGATTCAGGCCCCGGTTTCTTGGAGACAGCTTCATTTAGCCTAGCTTGGGGCACCTGGCAGGTTTCCAATGACCTGCAGACATGTCCAAGGGCAGGGTCAGAGTTGGGACCACAAATGCACACATCTCTGGCAAGTCCTCTGAGTCATGCGGCTGTGGGTGGGAGCATTTCTGAAGTGGGCTAGGTGGACACTACCAAACCTCTACTCTCTCTAGTCTCTAAAATCAGTCAGTTCTGTTTTCTGTCACCCAGACAGTTCAGCTCTGTCTCCTTGGCATCCCCACAGCCGTGGTAAGTAGCTGGTTAAGAGCTCTGAGCCTAGGGTCAGGATACCTAGATTTGAATCCCAGCTCCCACATCACCCCATTTGGGGACCTGAAGCAAGTGACTCGTTCTCTACAAGCCTCAGTTTCCTCTTCTGTGATGCAGGAGAAATGAACGGTTTTAGGGCTGCGGAGGAGGTTAAAGGAGTTAATACATGTGGCCCCTTAATTTTAAGCATTAAGCATTAATTAAGCATTTTGGGCATGCTTAAGAACAGTGCTTGGGAAATAGTAAGGGCTCAATTATCTAGTAACTAGAACATTACTATAACTGTGGCGTTTATTATAACAATAATAAGAAGCATTGTTATTTCTGTAGTTCAGAACGTCATAATTTCCCTATACAAGAGGTTCCTGAACTTCCTTGGTTCAGAGCAGCTGCCCTGGCATCTCAGTAATTTTTTTCACGCCACCTCTACGCCAAAAGAAACACCTAATCTGTTTGTTATAAACACCATTTCATAAGTGTTGATGTCCTACTAATTTGGTAGTCGATTGAAAATATACCGTATATACACTGAAAGAAAAATACTGTTTTATTTCAATCTGAAGTAACGGCAATTGCTTGCTAATGAGATATGTGCACTCCGTTAGCTGGGCACACCAGTTGGACACACAAGTAAATGCAAGATTCAGATATAGTCATGTGATAGGGATACACACATAGTCAAAGGGAGGAGGACCATCTCCTCAGATTTGGGATGCAGGGACGAAATTCCCAGGAGGTGGTGGCTGAGCTGAGACTTGAGGGATGAGGAGACACTACCCCAGGTAAGCAGGATGGGAGTGGCGGTGATGGGGACTCACATGTATTAAGCACCTACTATATACCTGCTTCTTCACTTGGATTATTTTATTTCACCCTCACAACAAATCTCTGCAGTGAGTACTATCATTATTCTCATTTTTAGATAGGAAAGTTTGAGGATCAGAGAAGTTAAACATTTGCCCATGGTCACACAGTTTGTACATGGGAGAGCCAATATCCAAGCCCACATGTATGAATTTCAAAGCTCATCTCTTTCTGCTATACTCACTCCAAGATGAGGCTCATTTCATAGGGAGAGAGGCAAGAATAGAAGGTTAAGCTTATGTTTCCCTTGAATCACCACAGGTAAAAGGGAAAGCGATACAAACTTAATAAATTAAAGAGAGAGCAGAGCTTGTTATTCCCTTCAGCATGTCCGCCAGCTCATTCCGCTGACATTGCCCACAGTGAAATGAGTAATTAGCTAGGTGATTTTAATTAAAATGGAACTTACCAATTAATAAATGAAAGGGCTGGCATACTTGCTAATTTAACAACTCTGTTCATGGTGCCAGCTTTCCATTTAAAGAACTGAGATGGGAAAGCATTCCTCTATCCCTTCAATAAGACGATTAAATATAATTCAAGTCTTTTTTGTTTGTTTGTTTCCAGTTGGTTTCTTATCTGAGAATCACATAGTTTTGATAAAACTGCTGGGGTGATCATCCCCTAGCCCAGCTGTCTTAGATGTGGCGTACCTGGGGTCCCTGATCATAGGGTCTGTGTGTATCCTCCATCCAGAATTCTTGATTGCCCCCCCATCACCACTCAGCCACCTCCCATGGCTGAACACTACTCAGATTTTAAGAGTCAATTCCTCTGTGCCCACTCTTCAACCACCCCACTTTACAGCACGGACACTGCTTTATTGCACCCCTTTACATATAAATATATGTATAGCTTTGTGCTTATTCTGGCCATGACCCTGGAAGGGACAGATGCACATACCGTGAGACCCCTCAGTCTGACTTCCCCTGGCCTCTGGTGAATGGACCCGAGATCGGTGACCAACTCAAAAGTAGCAGCCATTCCCCCATGGCTACAGCATAACAACCAGTTTGTGCTTCTTAATCCTGTGGCCTTTTTTTACCCCGACCTCAACCCCCTCCCATCTATCACCCCAACAAATCTAGTACCAATATGACACCATACACAGTTACTACAATATTACTGACTATATTCCTTAAGGGTAGCATTTAATTTAATGGTCATTAGTCTATAACTTGTGTGGTCTACTTAAATAACTGAGCTAAGTCTATTGGATTTTCCAAAGAATTTGAACTATGCCAAAAGATAATATACGATGTCTGACAATTAAGTTCACGAACTTGCCACCGTGCTTACATTGGCAGCACTGTACAAACAGCTCTGTAAGGTTTCCTGACCTTGGTATATCAGTGTCTCACAGCTGTGTTCCTGTCGATGTGTGGCGGTGTCTTGCTGAGTGGCGTTCATTTTTTTTATTGTTGCCTGTTTTTGTGTGCCCTCGCGAGAATGTCTGAGCTTGATTTGGAGTAAAAAACAAACATT
>NW_017731452.1:1066551-1106013 GCF_001890085.2 Hipposideros armiger | reverse complement strand
TCAACCCAGAAACCTGAATTGTCCTTGACACTCACCCTCTATAGCAGCCCCAGTCAGTGCCCACCCATATCCCTCAGGCCCTACCAGTGCATTGAGCTCCAGATCACTTCCAACAGCCAATTCTTACACCTCTGCTCCTGAAGAATTTTTCCAAATCCATAGCAGGCCAGTTGGAAATGCCCCATTATCAGCCCTTAACCAATGACTGGTGGAATTTGGTGTATCAATAGCACAGCTTCTTTGCTCTTTGGGTGGAATAATTCTGGTGCATAATTCTTTTTCTTCTTCTTTTTTTTTTTTTGTTGGGGAACAGTGTGTTTTTCCAGGACCCATCAGCTTCAAGTCAGATAGTTGTTTCAATCTAGTTGTGGAGGGCACAGCTCAGAGGCCCATGCGGGGATCTAACCGGCAACTTTGGTGTTGTGAGCACTGCGCTCTAACCACCTGAGCTAACCAGCCACCCCGGGTGCATAATTTTTCACTCGCCCCCAGAATAAACTAAGCTCCATTCATCAACTGTGGTAACTGATGTAATACCGCACACTTTAGTGGCGGCCTTCCCCTCCTTATCTCATTTCCCTACTCCTGTACAAATGTGCCCTGTATATTCTAATACATTACTTGAGACTTTTTCTTAGAGTTTGTTTCTAGGTAAACTCAAACTAAGATACTCCTATATCTAAACTGTTACCAAACTCTACTGAATTTATCTTCTGCATATATGTCAAATCTAGTTCTTTCTATTTCTACTGACATCAACTTAGTTTAAACCATCATAGACTTCTGCAAAATATCTAGCTGGTAACCACTGCTCTGCATCATTTTCCCCTACAGCCATAGTTATTTTTTCAACATTTAAATATGATCATATTTTCCTTGAGACACCTTGATGGTTTCCCATTATTTTTAAGAGCAAGACTAATTGAGCTTAGAAGCCCTGTGTTCTGGCTCCTGTCGACCTCTCCAGCTGTGCATTGCCCCACATGCCTCCTCCTCCCTGTTCATCCCACTCCTATAACATTGGCCTTGGTTCAGTTCTTGGATGCCACAGGACTCTTGCACAAGCCAATCCCTCAATCTGGAATCATTTCCCATTTGCCTTTGCCTATTGTTAACTCTTACTTCACTGGTCAGATCTCAGCATCTCAGGGAAGCATCCTCAGTTCCCCTAGTTATAAGTTCTCTTGTTACCATAACTCCTATCACAGTTTCAGCATTATATCCTTTTGTATGATTCTTTGATTGAGGCCCCTCTCCTCCTCTAGACTCTGAGCTCCATAACGGAGAGATCATGTCTCAGCTCTGGTCCATCGTTGCACCCCAAACACTCACTGCAGTGCTTGGCAAAAAATAGATGCTTGATATATAGTTACTAAGTGAAAGAATAAAACTAACTAAATAAAAAGGCAGCTATTTCTAATCAAATAGCCAGTACGGTAGGCTGAGGAAAAATCCAGTCTCTTCCCAAAAGTCTCATTGACAAATATCAACCGAAAGTGATAAACGTTGTTAGCTGTCTCCCATTTCCTCCCATTTCCATTTAGGGTACAGAGTGCCCTAAAAAGAGTGGCCGTGAATGAGCAACTCCTATCTTTAACCGATTTTTGCCTTATAACTTAGATATGTCTTGATGAGCTATTAGACAACAAGAATTAGATCCTCTTCATCCTACTATCCCCAGTGCTTGTCATATGTTTGGGGCCCATGTCCCTCCACATCTGGACTTGAATCCCCATTGCAATTCCAGTGCAAGGCTCCATTTTCTCCCAAGATTGGTTCAGATTCTTAAGGGCTTCCATTTCCTCTACTCACCTCTGGCTCCATTTCCAGCTTCTGTGAATCTTAGTTCTGTGTCTGGAGATCTTCTCCTTCCCCCTAGTGTCATCCCAAATCCAGGACAGAGCCTGCTTTTCCCAAGATTGCCTTTTATATAAATCTCTGAGTGACCTTAGTTGGAGACATAGGGGGGTCAGCCAGGTAAACTTATATTGCAGCCCAAGGGAGCAGAGCTTAAATCTGAATACTGTGTTTTCTTGTTCTTTTTTTTTTTTTTTTAGCTGAACCATCCTGCCGCCTGTTAGCAGCTCTGCAGCAGCTCTGCAGCAGCTCAGCTCGGCCCGGGAATCGAACCTAGGACCCTATTGCTTAGAGCTTGCACTGTTGAGTGAGCTCTTAACCAACTGAGCCACTCGGCTGGCCCCTGTTTTCTTGTTCTTAATAGGTCTTGTCCATTTCTGCCAAATCAGGTTCCAGGCCGATGCTGTCTTACTCAGTACTCCTGCCCTGCCTTTCTCTGTTTGCTCTCACTGCCCAAGTGGCATTCATTTCTTCTGCAGAAGGGCTGTCCCTGTTTTAGTCTTTGCATTTTATGCCCCTAGGACTCACCTTCCACATCCAATAAGCCTAGCAGTGAATTTTTCTGAATAACAAGAATTTATCTACACATGGTACACTGATTCCAATCATACTTTTTCTCACTCCACTGTATTTTTTTTTTTTAATGAAATGACAAGGTCAAGTAAGGACAGCCTTATAGCAAAACCCATGGATTCTGGGTTGAAAAACCACATTTGTGCAAAATGCATTTGAGGTGTAAATGCACTGATCTCGTAAGGAGCTAGACGAGCCTGAGAAATGGTGGTGGGAGTGAATGATAAGATGGGAAGTCGGACTTGGGAGTGAGGAGCTGCATCTGAGGAGCTCGGCAGGGAGGAGATAGGGATGGGCCGACTAGAGGGCAAAGCATGGAGGTGAAACGAGGCAGGAAGTGAAGACTTTATACTGAAGGAGCTGTCGCAGCAACTTTTAGGAGAGGAGTAGCCTTGACACAGAGACAACACTGGGTCACCAGCCAGCGGAAGTGGGCACTGATCTTGGCGCTGCCCATTAGTACACTATGTGACCTTGGAAACTTAGATCAACCTTTCTGAACCTCACACGTTCCTTATGTGTAAAGTGGGTTTGAACTAGTTGGTCTCTAAACAATTTCTACTTCCAAAATTTCCAATTTGGGACTTCTTTCCAGCCATATGTGAACACATGCAAGTATTTGAGCAGTTTGGATTCATGTTTTACAAAGGAAAAATCTGACTGAGGAAAAGAAAAGAATCGCCTTTTTGTCTACTGTTTGAAGCTAGCAGCCTGCAGAGTTCATTAGGTGAAAAAATACCATTTGGGGAGATTAATTAAAAATTCTGACATTCAGAGCAGGGATTTGGGGCAGGAATGTACAAGCTCAGAACTCTGGGTAGAATTAGACAGGCATCTAAACATTGAAACTTATTAGGTATATAATTTGGCATTAAGAAGGGGGCATTTGGAGCCAATATTCCAAGCCCAAGTGCTGTTTGGCTTTGTGAGTTTTGCTTGAATTATTGCATGTTTAATAGGATTTAGCTACAGTGCCTCTGCTTAACAATCTGTTTCCTTGGCAATGCAATCCTCAGAGGGGCAAAGGCCATATGGAAAACATGGGTCATTTTATAATTTAGTAAGTGAGGTGAAAGGAATAGAATTTAATTTGATATACAGTTTTGTATTCCCACTGCACACACAGTAAGGAAAAGGGTGACCAGCACAAGGCAGGCACTTAATAAATGGAAGGTGCTATTATTATTATTATCAGCAAAAACCCCACACATGCTTTGTTTTATAATAGCCCAAACAGGCTGTTTTTCCCAAAATGCTTATCAGACACATAACTATTCTTCTCAGTAGTTTCAATGGTATTATCCTTGATTCTGTTTATGTTTTCCCAGCATCCTTTGCTTGCAGTCCATCAACAAGCCTTGCTCATTTTGCATCCAATTCATAATCCAAATTCATCCAGTTCTTCGCATTTCCCCTGTGACACTTGGTCTCAGCCAACATCACTTCCCACCTGGAACTACAACAGCCTCCTAACAGGTCTCCCTCTCATGCCTACTCTTGCCCCCTGTATTCTAATCCTTCACTCAACATCTAGAGTGACCTTCTGAAAACTAGAGTAACACTATGTCACTTCTTGGCTTAAAATTTTCTAGTTCCTTTCCACTGTGCCTAATTAGCCCAGCTCTACATGTGCATTAGGAAAAAATGGGGACAACCTAGACACTCAACAACTTGTGGGCTATTTAAAAAATTATGGCAAATTATAGAAAAGTATATATTTTTGTCAATATATTTTTTATCCATACCTCTCTGTTTAGAAGAATATTCACAAAAGTGTTTAAAATCCTCTTCTTGGGAAGGAGGTTAGGATTATGACTAATCTTTAAAACAAAAACTTTGAATGGTTATAAAATATAAAGAATGTTTGAGTAGGAGGAGAGAGACTTAAAAAAAAATCCTAATCCCTACGTACCAAAAAAAAAAAAAGACAGGAAATAGAAATTCAAATTCTGAAACCAAGATTTTTCAGCTACAGAATTCAGCTGGGGTGATCAGATAAGGTAATCTGGGGTGCATCTTTGGTGGGCATTGGCTTAGCTGATTGCTAAGCATGCTGCAAGACCATGATTGAATATTGATGGCTTTGAGACCATCTTTCCTTTGTTCTCTCTCCTACTCCACTGCTTGCATGCCCTAACAATAACATCCTTCCATACCCCCGTCGATTACATAGTCACGCACCTGCATTACAACCTGGTCATGTGTAAAACACTCAGAGAAGTTTGAGAAGGTTTCTAAAGGAAGATAGAGGAGGCTGTGCCCACTCCCTCTTGGACATGTAGTTTCATCAACTAATTCACATGGGGGCTGAGCCCTGTCCTGGGAAAGTAAAGTAGAGCTTGCCAACAATGGGGTCCAGCAATGTGCTGGTATGTCAGAACTCGGTGGGGGAGCCCAATGCAAAAAAAGTGCCAGGAGAACCACAGGAGAAAAAGCAACCTGAAAGGAAGACCATCTATTAGAATAACAGACTGAGGCTGGACAAAAGAACTGGAGAGTTCTTTTGCATTTTTGAAAAGAGGATTCATGGTATAAGATGGACAGTGCTGCCTGGTATTGCCCCTGCCACTTGAGCAGTGCACAACGTGTGCAACCTCAGAGGGGAAAGCACACGCCTTCAAGAGCTTGACGTCTGAGGTTCCGAGGTGCCTGCCACTCTCCTGTCTTAAGCAATATTGATGTATATCTATCCCAAGACCATCCCTTAAGACCAGTTTACCAAGCTGGGGGGAAAATGCTTTGCAATCCTGCAAAACTTCAAGGCCACTGGACAATCACAAGCATTCTGAACTGAAGATATGGGTTTAAATGATGGCCATCTATGGGTAATTATTTGAGAAAAAAAATATTGTAGCTAAAAAAGAGTCTGAGACTTCGCATGCAGAAGACTTCTCATTCCACAGATTTTTAATATAAAACTAAGAGCGGGTCCCTTTGTGGGATTCGTAGATTTTGAAAACCTTCATTCCTCTTTCCACACTAATCAGGCAACTCTATTCCCATGGCCTCCCCTTCCACCAATTCCTACTGGAAACAGGTGGACCTAAAAGGACCCAAACAACAAATGGAATGAACCATTGTGTGTATTTACAGAGTGCTGTCACACAGCTTCTTGTTTAGTTGTCCCATGATCCTATGTGCAAGACAGTGATTGGGTGAAGTTCAATGCTTGCCTAAGAACACAAGGCTATGTAAGTAAGGAGCGCCACTGCAGAGCCTATACTCCAGTCCCACCTCCGGCACTTTTACCGTGAGAGACAAAGAGAAGAGAAATCAGGCACATTCCCGCAGGACTATGCTTTTGACCTGCCCAGCATGCTTTCCTATCTCCCTTGGCCATCTGTCATGAGTGAACTTCCTGCTTACATGTGCCCATTAAATTATTTTTGCTTAAGCTAGTTTGAATTGAGTTTCTGTCCCTTGCAACCGAAGGAACTCTCAAATGCATTAACGACCTACATCATTGACTTTCCCCAGTCACACCTTTTGAGGTTCTTGTCATAGATCCCAGGGCTGTTTTTCCAACCTGGACAGCAGACTTTCAGACAATTTAAAGGACATTGTGGAGGAAGGGAAAACACAATTCCAGGCAATATTAAGTTCAGAAGACCCTTAGCAGTAACATTAAGAAAAGTCACTAAGCAGATGACAGAGTGGACTGGCAAAGAATTCCATCCTTTCCTATCTCTACTCAAGGCAATCTGATAAAATTCATTAATTTTGGCTTCCAGCCAACCACACTTCAGGAGAAAAGCTCACTGATGAACTTTTTCATTTGGCTCATAAGACCATCAGTGCTTGTAGGGCATGCAGTTCTGTTAAATTAACTCATAGGCTCCGCTAGTTGGGGTAAAATCAAGTTGTGCTTCTTGGACCAAACTCGTCAAATAAATTCTCTTGGCTATGAGAACTCAGGCTCAGGGATAGTTAGAAATAAACAAATTAGACTACCTCTATTTATTCACATTTTGCAGTTAATTTTTCTATACTACAAAATTACCCTTCTCCAGCTCTGCAGTTGAATCTAGGCTTTGTTAATGAGAAGTGAACCATTCTGTCTATTATTTGTTTTCTCATATTATCCAATTAGTCTAAGGTTTGATCAATAAAAATTAAATCATTATGGGGCCAACATATTAATTCTGTTGTCAGGTTTAAAGTCCAAAAGAAAGAATCCACCCCTTCTTCCACAAAACCAATCACTCCAAAGAGGATAAAAATGATTGGTACCAGCCCTCATTTTTGAGAACCTGAAAGACTAAAGATGAGGCCAATAGGAAGATGCTTCTAACAACCATACCATATTGCCACTGCCATGTTTAAATGTTTGCTAACTATGCCCAAGGCTTGTTTTTGTAAATAGTTTAATTAGAACAAACAGTCTAGCCTGTGTATTTACATATTGCCTGTGGCTGCTTTTGCTCTACTTCTATTGCTTCAAAGACCCCTGACCTGCAAAGCCAAAAACAGTTATTCTCTGACCCTTTGTAGACAGCGTTTGCTGAAACCCTGCCTAACTGCTTTCCAGCATTTTCCTATTTGACCCTCACAAAGACATTGATGCTATTTCTATTCCCACTTTCTAGATGAAGAAACTGAGACCCAGAGAGGATTAAGTAACTTCTCCAAGTAAAGCTGAGGCTGAGTCCACTTCTGATGGCAACATTTAATGAATCTACTGTTGACTTAAGAATGTACCAACCTGTAGACAACTTTTATGAGCGTTTATTTGAACCAAAACTGATGACAATTGCAGGAAAGCAAGATCTCAAGTGCTTCAGAAATCGACGGTTTTGCAGCTTCTTATATGAATTGGAAATTAAGGAGGAAGTGTAAGGAAGATTACACGAAGGTGGAAGAAAGCAAGGTGGGGATTGCACTGCAGGATAATTAACAAGATTATGTGCTCTCTTGAGGGTGGTTACTACTTATTTTAAAGGTGTGTTAACCTAGATGCACAGAAACAATGGACAGGGCTTGCTTAAGGCAAAGACAAACCTTTTACCTAAAAAGTTATATGCCTGGGGTGTGACTACCCACCATGACCTGCCCAGTTAGGAATTTATGGTCAGATCAGCCTGTGGGGTTCTTTTCCTGATGTCTACACTAGTATTGTCCTTCCTTACCTCTGGTGCTCTTTAAAATCTCAAAAATCTGATGCCCAGGCAAGAAAATTAGCCAAGCGTCCAAAAGGTGGGCTGAAAGGGTGAGTGCCAGAGGAGTTTAGAGAGAAGGTCCTTGTGTATCATATATTCTATAAATCAGCCTGCAGTCAAAGTTGTCACCGCAAAAACTGAACCTTCTCTGCAAAAACATACTCTCTCCTTTCTCCTCCTAACCTCTGATGATTTGAAAACTCTAAGAAAAATTCAAGGATTTTTCTGTACATTTTATGCCATGGAACAACACAACACAAAACAACACCAAAAGGAAAAAAAAACAAAAAAAAGCTTGCTAATATAGGACTCGGCCATTGAACACTTGTAGAAACGCTGTGGCAAATGTGTATCTTTGGTCACCTTGTTTCATCTAGGATCATAGAAGCAATCATGTATAAAGACCAACAACAAACAGCTAGGCTGTTTGAAGGAATCAGTCATTTCCATGGCAGCTAGTGAGTAACAGGAGCTTTCTGTAGATTAGTTCTGATCTTCCCCACCACCTACTGCATCTGTACGTCAGTTTCCATTAGGAGGAGACCCACCAAAGCCACAGACCCGGGAGGGGTAAAGGGCGTGGTCTCCCTCAGGGGCAGCTGTTTGGCCCCTGACACCATTCCTGTCCCATTCTAGTTCTGCACCTGCTGTTCTTTTTCCATTTTATCCCTCTTCCTGCTCCTTAGTCTTGCTGGATGTCCTTGGCTTCTCTGATTGGACTCCCTGGGAGCCTTGTAAGGGTCAGCCCATGCTCAGGCTTTCACTTTCTCTTCTCCCCACCAACAGAAAGAGGACGCCTTTTACTTCTCCACCTCTCAGCCCTACACTCTATGGAGGGCTCTCTCTGCCCACTCAGCATGTGGAGCCTCACTTTACCTAAGAGGAGGATGCCCTGGCAAAAGCTCTCATTCCTTCTCAGCCTGGGTCTTGGCAAGTCCAATGTCAATCCCTGATAATAGGAGCCTATTTCATTGGGGGTTTGAAGATCTCCATTGAGGTGGATTCCAGACATCACAGGAAAACAGAAAATCCCTGCCCTCTCTGCAAAAAGGCCTATGACACATGTAGATTACCAATGATTGAGAAAAGATGGTGGAGGAAAGTAGAAAAAACCCCCACATATTTTGGAGTTAGGTAGTTCTGGTCCCATCAGGCCTGACCCCATGTGGCTGTGGCCAAAGTCCTTTAATCCTGCGTGCCTCCATGTCCTCATCGGCCAAAGAAGCATGAAGGTGCCTACTCTGCAGGGCTGTTGGAAATGATAGAGACAGTAAAAGTGAGTGACCTCCAGACTCCCAACCAAGACAGGCAGAGTCATCACTGGCACCATCCATCATACAGCCGTTCCAGAGCCATCACTGCACTCTCCTCCTGCTCATCAGGGTTTTGTCTCTAATGCTCTCTGCCCACAGCTGCCTCTCTAAAACTCTTCATTTTGATCGGTCTTCTTATATTCCCCCTACTGCTGTCTAGTCCATAGCTAATCTAAGCCTGGTCCCTGGACAAGCAGCGTGGTCCTTGCTGTGAGAAACGCAGAATCTCAGACCCTGCCCAGAATCTTTAAGTCAGAATCTTCACAGCAACACATTTCTGGTGATTTCTGTGCATGTCAAAGTTTGAGATGCTCTGTCTTACTCTCCCCCTGTAATTATCATCTGTAATTTTTGTCCTCTCATACGTGATATCTGGTGTATACAGTCGTATTGCTGCCATAACCAATTATCACAAATTGAGTGGCTTACGACACAAATTTATTCTCTTGAACTTCTGGAGGCCAGAAGTCCAAAAGTAGCACCCTGGGCTGAAGCGAAAGTGTTGGCAGGGCCATACTACCTCCCCCGCAACCCCTCACCCGGGAAGCTCTCAGGGAGAAGGTATTCTGTTGCTTTTTTCAGCTTTTCGAAAGGCATCCCTTCTCTGTCTTCAAAACCATCAGTGCAGCATCTTGCTTTAGTCTTCACCTTGCCCTGCCTCCTCCTCTGCTGCCTCCCTCTTGTACGGACACTTGTGATTACAATTAAAACCCAAAAAACCCAGGATAGTCTCTGGGTTATAATTTGAAGATTCTTAACTTAATCACATACACAAAGTTCCTCTTGCTATATGAGGTAATATTCAAAGGTTCCAGGGGTTAGGAAGTGAATATTTTGAGGGGTCTTTATATAGTCTGCCATTTCTGGGTCTCTCATCTGACACTCAGTATGTCTTTCATAAAAGTTGGTTGACATTTGTATTTATTTGGGGGATGTTATAATTAGTATATGCCCACCATGGAGACAGGCAGTGACATAAATTGACTATAATTTATCGTAATTGAGTATTTATGAACATATCCCTTAGGCTCACATGTTTTCAATAGAGAAAGTAATGAACCTTGAAGGCTTCACAAAAGAGGTGAACTAAGCCCTGAAAAATGAACAGAAATTCAGCAGGTGACCAAGATGGGGAGAGACATTCTAAGCAGAGGGGACATTTAAACGGCACGGAATCATGAAAACAAAGCCTATTCAAGGAGCTGTAAGTGTGAGGGGAAATACAGTGTAAGTATGAAGTCAGGCGATCAGACGATGAAGCAAAGGGCATCAGTCAGGATCATATTAGGAAGGGTTTGGAATGCCTCCTTAGGGAAACCAGTGTCCCTCCTGTAGATTATAGGCAATCACTGAAGATAACCATCAGGAGATTGACAAGATCAGAGCACAGTGAAAGAAAGGTCATTCAGGTGACAGTGTGGAGGCTATTTTGCAAAAGCTTGGTGCAACTAAATTAACTTTTCAGTTCATGGTAGGTGTTTGAATAATCATCTGCTCCATGTCTCTCATAGGTACCATCATGCTTGAACTGCCGTAGCAAAAGGGACCCAGAATAACAAGATGTTCTGTTCCAAGCAGATGCCACTCTGATCTGAGCTGGGGACACAGCTGCTCAGTAGTAATCAACACGCCAGTTTCTGTTTTAATCCTTTTCAACTGCAGAGGGGAGGCAAGGTATTAAACGGTGAGAGAGCTCCTGGCACAGTGTGTGTAGAAGGCACCTTTATTTCTGCAAGACAAGCTCAGCTTGCTGCTTAGATTCTGAAGGTTGGTGCTGGTCTTAATCATCTGCCATCTGAATGGGCATCTCCAGGCAGTTCTGATGGTCAGCAGGATTAAGGAGCACTGGCCCAGCCACCTGAACTGTCCTTTGGTTATCTGAGATCAGTGGGCTATCCCAGTTCAACACAAATAGGCAGCCAAGGACTTTCCTGGCTTGTTGGAGATAGAGATAATGATGAAGATGATGATGATAACAGTGGCCTTTTGATCACTGACTATGTGCCTAGCACTTGCTTTACACAAACTGGTTCTCTCTAATCTTTGTAACAATGTTCCTAATACTGCTGAATATCGCCCACACTAAGAAATTCATTTTCTATTGTAACGCATTATACATGTATGTGCTTGTAAACATTCCATCAAATGTCACACTGTGTGCATTTTCTACTCCATTCTGCTGTATTTTAGGTTTTTAAAATGTTGGTCATCCTGCACTAAATTGATTTAGTAATCTGCAGTTCAAGATTAAAGGTGAGTATGGTTGTCCCCATTATCCTAGCAAAACAATCAAAGGTGAAATGGATTAAGCAACATGCTCAAGGCAACACAAATCCCAGTCCTCTGAAAACTCCATGCTTTTTCTCGCATGTCATCCCTCCTCCCAAATTACAAAGCCCCTGCTATTGGGACAAATGCCTCAGTGCAGCAGAGAAGTGATGATAACCACAGCAGTGACATAAAAAATAATACCAGCTGATACCTTGTAAGCCCAGACGACATGGCAGCCATTGTGCTAAGTGGAAGTGTAACGTGCCACCTAATTTAAGTGATGGAGAAATAGCACCAGAGAGACAACATAATGCAATGGGGTGCATACTGAATGGAGCACTGGAAGTTGCGTATTTGCTCAGCTCTCATCCCTGACTCTCACTAACCCCCTGCAGCCTCAGAACTCCAGTCTCAGATGACTCCACTGTTTACGGAGATCGATGATGCTCCTGACTCCAGCGAACAACACCTGCCCCTCCTGTTAGTTATATTAAGGATCAAAAGTGCTAAAGCCTTTTGTAAACGGTACAAATGTCAGTTCTTTACTTGTTTACCGTTCTTGAAAGGCCCACTTTGCAACAAGGTTGGAAAAATGCAAAGCCCTCAGCTTTGTCCTTTCATCAAAGGAGGCAAATAGGAAAGTCATAGTGTTCCCTGCTTCAGAAAAATGGACCTGACACAGCAGGGCATTTTGTCCAAAAAAAAAAAAAAATCCTGTTTCTTTCCAACAAAGGTAACATAGCTGTCTGGTCTAATGGCTAACATGTACCCTTCAAGCAGGGGTTTGTTCCTTCCAGGGCCACTTGGGATGTGAGTTTCTTAACCTCCATGCCACATAGGCCCTGATGATATAACACAATATGGGATGTGGGGCCACAGCGCTGGGTTGTAATCCTGGTTCTAGCCTGCAGTGGCACATAGAAGGCAGTACATTTGGGCATGTCACTGATCTCTCCAAGTGTCAGCACCCACATCTGTAAATTGAGGGAATGATGACACCATTTTCCGGGTGCAGTTGTGAGGATCGGCATATTAATAGGACCCGTATGATAACATCATCACTGCCCGAGACTCAGTTTCCCCAGATCAGGATTATTGTGCGGACTGCAGGGAGGGTAGGTCCCTGAGACCGTCCATGGCAGGATGAGTGGCTCTATATCTGTTACCCCTCTCCTTGGCTGGGGAAAAGGGAAATCCACATTCCTTCTTGCTCATTCTTGGGGGCTCTCTTTGTGTCGAATGATGTGCTTTGCACATAGTAGGCTCTTTGGCTAGTACTTGTGAAGAGAAGAAAACCATTTCAGGAGCAGGTTAACCAAGATTCCAGAGGGCTGAGGGGCCCAGGCCAGAGTAAATCTCCTAAAGTGGATTCCAGGAAGGAGAAGACGCCATAGGAAGTAAGCTTACCGCTGGTGAGGAGTGTTCAGGAGGCATGAGGGTAAGGTGCCAAATAGACTGAAAACCTCATGTCTCCCTGATATCATTCATTCATTCATTCATTCATGCACTAGTAAATGAGACCCCTTGTTTTCTTCTCTGAGATACTAAGCCCAAGGAAAAGTTCTGTCTTCAACACCACCCTCAGAAACACCAGCTTGGCCAGCCTCAAAGGCCTTCCAAAAACCGGAGTCACGAGGCCTGGCAGCTCTGACCAGACAGGCTGCAGAGCAGTGAGCAGGGCCGGAGCTGATGCGGCATCTTTTCTGCACACAAGGCAATCGCACCCACGGTCCGTGAAAAACACAGGGCACGGGGCCAGGACCCTGCCCTCCAGCCCCAGTTCTTCTCACACTAGCTGTGAGCCCAAGGGTGAGTCACTTGACCTCCCTGGGTATGCGTGCTTGTTTGTATGTCAATATAACACTGTCATGGAAAAGAATGGGAAGAAGGCAAAACAGCTCTTTCATGAAGTGACAAATGTCATTTAATATCATGGCAATGTACCTGGGACTAATATCACCTGGTACGTGTCCCGCACTTTGTGAAAACCTGCTGGAAGGTAAACCACTGTGGGGCAGGACTAGGGGCAGGTAAATGAGGCACTCACCTTGGATGCAAGATTGAAGAGGATGCCAAAAAAGTAATCCAGGCCAAGGATATTCTAACGCAGGATTGCTAGAAATCCATATGAATGCAAAAATCCATGATAACTGAAACATCAATATTTGAATAAAAACAGGCTCCACCCCTGTGTTTGCCCGACACCGTCTCCCTTGCCTCCTCCTAGTCCCGGCTCTATAGGTAGTGTCTGCACTTGGTGGGTATGGTAGTACTAGTACTTTTCACACCTAGAGAGTACTCTTTAATTCCTCAGACATTATTAGCCTCTTACTTGAATTGCCCAACCAATCCAAAGGGGAGTCAGGAAAAGGAAAGCCGAATATTCCTGTTTTATAGTCAGAGCGGTGGCTTTAATGGGAGAGACGTGGATTCAAATCCTGTATCTGCCCCTTAAAGTATGTGACCTAGGGCAACTTGCAAATGCCCCTTTCCAGAGCCTCCAGACCTTTACCTGCCCCGTGGCTTCCTGCACTCTCCACCACTGCAGAGCTGACTTTGCACCCACTGAGAAGTCCCTTCTAGATCTTGGAAGAACATCTCTTCATTTTAGACCCTTCATTTTCCTACTGAATTCACTCGCTCTCATTCACTGTGAGAGTCTTCTACTGGTTGACTTATTTCCTTCCTTATCGGCGAAAGGAGCTGAGGGTCTAAACAATCATTTTCCACCATATGCACAGAGAAGCACAGCAAATGGGGGAAGACAAAAGGCAAATTTTCACAGAGAAGCAAAGAGACACCACACTGCCCTAGAGTCGGAGCAAGTGGCAGCCTGGGTTTCAGGCTTCTTTGTTCAGCTGGCTCCCCCATCTGCCCTTGGCATCCTTGCAAACACAACCTCACTTTTTCTTTAAATGCACTGTTGAAGGTTTTCATTAACTGTTAACCAAAGACAGTATTTATGAAAAAGCGAAACCTACTCTTATAGTCAATCTCATGAATTCACCTATAGGTCTTCTTGAAGTTTTCATTGCTTCTCCTCCTACTTGGAGTAAAGTTGTGCCTCTCCCAACCAAGAGGTAACACTGAATTATGTAATTTGCAAAATATGCCAAATATATATCCATTACTGCCTCATCTGCCTATGCAAAATCACCCTTGGATATTTACAGATTTACTTATATAGACTTTAAAGCATTTAATACTTTGGACTGCTCTGTACTTCCTGAGATTTGAACAGTTACACAACACACCAAAGTGTGGTTTTTCACTCTCTTGAAAGATTGTGATCATGAACTTATCACAGGTTCAGTTATTGAGAAGTTTTACTCTTTGGAGAAGATGGTCTGGGGATCTGTGAGTCAGACATAGGGTACAAACCCCAGCGCTACCCCTTATTTGCTGTGTGGTCTTGGGCCAGACACTTAATCTGGGTATTATAAATTTGAAATTTATAAAGTGGGAATACTATCTTCCTGGCAGGAGTTCTGTAAGAATCAAATAAGACTGTATGTATGAAGGCATGAACTTAGCTCCAACATACTGGGTATAAGAAATGTCACATTTATTTCTCCGAATAAAATTTAACCTATGAACAGCCTTTGGCAACTCAGCCCTAAACAAGTAAATACAGACAGGAAAAATCTATGCTGATCCCCCACCCCATGAGGATGGAAGAAATACAATAATTGGACTCCCTCCAACTTGTGAAGGCCTGAGAGGTCTTCCCAAGGGCAGATCATTCGTTTAGGAGGCTCCTGATCCTTACTGATAGGCCCCTGAAGGAGAATTTCTCTACTGCTTCCATGATGGTTGAGTACAAGGCTTTCCAGAGGCTCAGGGTCCCTGTAGGTGGGGCGCAGCTCCCTTATGAACTCCCTCCCTATCACAGCCACTTCCTCGCAGGTCTGTCACCTCTCGGGTGCACTGTGAGGGAGCAGGTGCAGGTCTTTCGGTCTTCGGCAAGTTTCTCAGCCCCCATCTGTGTGCGGGCTGCCTCTGCCTCCCCTAGTCCCCTAACCCAGAGCTTGCTCCTCCCCTTGGGAATGACGCTTCAACTCCATGCCAAATGCACAGGCCAGAAGCCATAAACTCACAGTCCACAGATGTGTTGTAGTCCATTTTAAAAATTGAATTAGTTGTCAAGATTTAAACACCAGATAAGAATAAACTTTAGTACATAGATACAGTGGGTTACTAAGCATCTGTAAAAAGAAATAAGATCTCTTTGAACTGATTATAGAATGATTTCCAGGAGAGATTTTTAAGTGAAAAAAGCAAAGTGTGAAAAATGCATATATAAAAGGCTACCTTTTGCATTAGAAGAAGAAAAAAGAAAATGTATGTAGATGTGCACTAATATTTTCAAAAATAAATACAAAAGGTAAGCCAGAAAGCAATGAACTTGGGGTAGGTGGGGGAATAGCAGGGAAGGGGTGCAGAAGGGGGTTACACTTCTCTGAATACACCTTTTCTGTATAGTTTTGACTTTTAAAAGTATGTTAATGCTCTACATATTGAAAAACTAAAGTTAAACCAACAAAGGGTAAGAAGGGAGCAGTGTTACAATCCAATGCTAAGCCGCCTGATGTCTGTCAATCACGTCCACACTCAAGGTCAATGTGAGATAAGGTTTGACACCTGCCAAACAGTCCTTATTTGAAGTTTTGAGTTATGCCATAGGACCCATGCCAACCCTAGGGCCAATGGCTCCCCTATTTCTTCAACTGGTACCAGCTCTCCCAGCAACAGAGAGAGATGGGTTTGAAGTCATGTCTCAGCACGACCTATTTTGCAGGTTAAGGACATCTTTCCTCTTTTAGAAATTCTCTCTATTCCTTCCCTCCACTGCCCTTGGCATTTCTAAGCCTTTAGCTCTTTCCACCCTGGGGTGGAAGGGGTTGCCGGTTCTCATTTATTCATTCAGTTTCTTCTGGCCAGCCCACTGGAAGTGAAGCTGCTGGCTCATCTTGAACCCCATCCATGAAGCACCTACAAGGCTGCTGGGCACTACACTGCCATGTGCCACCTTTCCTCTGTGCGGCACAGAAAGTCTACCTCTTTCTCTGTATCCTGTTACCAAACACTGTGTATTTCCCTAGACTGGGTACACTCTCTGTTCCAGGAGGAGGGGTAAGGGGGAACTAATCCACCCCAAGGGTATCTATTTGTGGGGTGTTTACAATCAGATAGACTAAACTCTTGTCCTCTTTCCTTTTCTCGTCTCCTCTTCTTGAAAAAGAGCATTGGCCACTCAAAGCCAATTTGAGGACAGAACTCTAGGAATTGACAAGCATGGGTAAAAAAGTCCTCCGGAAGATCCTTTGGAACCTGGGTGACAGCTGGTGTGGTGAATGTATTTGGGTTTTAGAACCAGCTGACCCGGGTTGAACTCAGCTTTTGCACTTTCTAGCGGTGTGCACCTCAGTTTCTTGTAAACAGGAATAAAATGAAGATACAACTGTACTTTCTACCTCACAGGTATTGTGTCAATTAATGAAATGATATATATAAAAACATCAAACACTATGTAGCTATCCACTTCCTTATTAAAAACTACTTGTTTTTTCTCCCATCAATAGAACTGGAAGGGAAGGCATATGCTGGAAATTTTTTTTTTCTTAAAACAAGGTCATTTAGAAATGTTTAAGTATAAAAGCAGTGTATGTTAATTGTAGAAAAATTAGAAAGTCCAGATATGCATAAAGAATAACATTTCAAGGATATTCATAAGGTCATCAACCAGAGATAATCACCATTAAGATCTTTCTTGATATTTTCAGATCTTCTTAACATCAAGTACCTATGCATATGTGTGGGTATCACTTATCTGGATGCTTTTTCAACCTGCTTAAAATATCCTCCCCTTGATAATATTTTCAAAGATCCCATGGTTTTCAATTGCATAGATATGAAAAACAAATCTCGGGCCGGCCGAGTGGCCCAGTTGGTTAAGAGTTGTCTTAAGAACATAAGCTCTGAGCAACAGGGCCTCCGCTTCAATTCCCACATGGGTCAGTGACACTGTGCCCGAGCTGAGCTGTCGCTGAGCTGCCAACAGGTGGCAGGATGGCTCAGCTGGTGTAACAAGAAGATTGCCTGTTCGATGGTGGGCTATGCCCACCCACAACTAAGACTGAACTCGGCATTTTGAGCTGAGCTGCCACCTGGATGGCTCAGTGGACAGAGCATGCGCTCTTAACAACAAGGCTGCTGGTTCGACTCCTGCATAGGATGGTGGCTTCGCCCACCCGCAACTAAGATTGAACACAGTACCTTGAGCTTAGAGGTCACAAGCTGCTGACGGAAGCCAGATGGCGACTGGCGCCCTCCACAACGAAGATTGAGGAACAACAACTTGGCTGGTCCCCTTCCCCAATTCCCCAATAAAATCTTTAAAAAAACAAAAAAACAAATCTCTTATCCTGATTCCTGTAGCTAGCAGTTTAGCTTTCCAGGTGTGTATTATAATTAATGCTGCAGTGAGAATGCTTGGAGCTGAAATATTTACACACGTCTTTCTTATTTCCTTAATATATCTTTCCAAAAAGGGAATTGCTGAGTCCAGAGTTTACATCCTCCAAAGGCTTTTGTTTTACATGCAGAAAATCCCCCCCTCAAATGTTTGTATCGCTTTATACCTCCAAAAACACTCGATGCAGAGCCTTTGCCCTATACCCACAACCACACTGGATCGCAGCATTCTCACACACACACACACACACACACACACACACACACTCACTCACTCACTTTTCAAATTTCCTTGCAAAAGAAAACAGATCAGCATTTAAATCTGTAGTTATTTGAGCTTATTTTTTCAGATGCTTCTTGCTCACCAACTGGAACATTCTGAACTCAATCGCTGCCCTGTCCGAGTTGTCAATCTTGGGCCGTCTCCATGAACATGAATGGTCTCTCTAGCGCTGTCTACCTAAAAATGGCTTCCATGTCTGAGCACATGTCTTTCCATGAAATCCCAAGTTAATACCCAGATGTCCAAAAATTACAGATGGAGACGTCTTCAAAAGATTGTGCAGCCCACCGGCTTTCAAAACTCTTCTTCTGGAAGTAATTTTATTTTTCCATAATTAGAGAAAAGTTGGCCAAGTTAATTTACCTGGAACCCTGGAATTTGTTCTTTTTATTAAACATAATAAACCTTCAGTAAACTCTAGCATGTTAACCGAAGTCAGTTAACTTGAGCTGCTGCTCAAGGAGTCTTGATTAGGAGAGACTCTGAGTTTTATTTCTAGGGCAAGCAGTGTGGGAAGCCAAGTTACTCTTGAGTGTGCCCCTGGCACTTTTTTTTTTCTTCCCTTCAGGACATTTCGTATTCTTATGAACACCTTGGTCTTTCTTGGTCTTATACCCATGTGTTCTTTCTTCGAGCCACCGCTAAATTTTCCTAGGGTTCAAAATACCTCTTCTCAGTCCCTTCTCACACCAAATGGAATTCTTTTCTGCTCTCTTCTAAAAATGGCTCCTCTCTCCTGACTCCCGCGAACTCAGTGCTCAACCTCTTCATGTCCGGGAGCTGAAGACCTAATGTCAACTGTTTCCTTCCCTCTCTCGGCAGCTTTTCCCCTCCCATTAAGCATGCACTCCATGCCTATTCTCATCCACAAACAATGAATAAGATGCTTTCTAGGATGCTTTCCTAGAAATAACCGTTGCTTTCTAGGCTGAGAAGGAGTAACGACATGCAGAGACAAGATTCTGTTGCCCTCGTGTACTGAGCACTTTTGTTTCCTTATTTTGGGAACTTTAAAACATTTATTTTTTTAATTTGACCACCTCAGTAACCCTTGGGGATACTTTCCATGGGCTGTGACCAGTCCACCAAACGTTTCCTTTGCCTCTTTACTTGTGACACGCTAATAACAAAAGAGAAGGGAAGGACCGTAGTGGGCCTTCATCACTTTTTTGGCTGCCCAGATCTGGGGAATGCCCCACCTTGAACCCAAATCCCACTCTAGAACCTGATGACACAGATGTTTGCTTTGCCAGTGAGGATGCAGGCTCATGGTCCAAGCGCCACCAATCAGGTTCACGCCCGGCCACCTGGGCTTTGCAGCAAGAAAGCAGAGAATTGGTTCTGATGATGGGTGGCTGGAGCAGTGGCAGCAGGCCAATCTTTTAGTAATGATAGGATGATAGAGTAACAATGGTACCCAATGCCTGCTGTTGCTGCTGGTGGCATAAGCAAAACTGTCCCAAGTTTACGAAATGATGAGAGCAGTGTCGCCACCAGACAGGTTGCATGGCGTGATTTTGCTGGTGCCTTAGCTGCTTCCCAATCTCTACTGTTCCAGCAGGACTGCAGAGACTGCCTCTGTCATCCTCCCAGTGATCCTTTAAGCTACCCAACATCCCTCCAATGAATTCCTGTCCTTTATATGTTAAATCAGCCAGTTTCATGAAAACCTTGACTAATAGGTAAAAAGACAATACAAGATTATACAGTTATGTCACGTGAAGACCAAATGACCTTATAGTTATAGGAGTAACTTTTGCAGAAGCTAGAATATAGAAAAGTAGAGGGGACATCTAGTTATAACAGGATATTACTGGAAATTTGGATTCAAAATAAACTACCCCTTGGTATTCAGTACCATATTTGTGCTGTAAAGCACTATCTATCACATCGAGTTATTGTAATTTTGACTTCTATTGTTTTCTTTGTTTTTTTTTTTTACTGTTTAAAAATGTGATGTGTAAGTGGGTATGCTTTTTGGGAGTTGTTTATAAGAGCTGTAAGCATAAGGATACTACAGTCGGCCTGCGTTCCTATAAGTAGTAGGATGATAGTAATAGTTTAAATCAACATGCTGCAGCACCGCCCAGCCCATATGCCCTCAGCACTCACCTCTGCACTCCTAAAGCTGCTCGCTGAGAACACCTGCTACTCCCTGCCTAGGGCTTTTGCTCTGAGAACCTGCTTGACCAGAGAGCGAGGAGAGCAGGAAGCTCTGAAAAGTTAATGCTCCTGAAAGCAGTGCTCAACAAAAGATAGAAGTGAAATTATTGGTGTACAAATATTGCAGCTGTATCAATGAGCACACTGATACCTCAAGAGCATGCTCCACACTGTCTTCCCGAGTTTCCCACTGTGGATGAGCCCCAGGTGACCACTTGCTTAAGGATGCACCCTTTACCTGTTTCCTTTCGTTCCCCATCTAACTTTTCCACGCCACCACTAGTGCTTCCTGGGATCCTGTCCCAAATAAACTGTGGACTCAGACCCGTCTCAGGGTCTGCATTAGGGAAACCCCCACTAAGATAGGTGCACATCAGTCAGCCTGGTCCCCTCACATGCAGTCCCAGTGTGTGAGGACTGGTGGGGAGTGCCTGCCTCCACTCAGACACCTACCATGCAATTAGATTTCTTTCTTAACTCAGGGAACTAAGGGCGTAGGGAGCTATTGGAAGAGTGGCTGCTGCCCAGGGAGGGGGCAGATGTAGCTTGTTTTGGTGCAGTTTCTCTGGGCCTCTAATGGGGCGCAGCTGCTGATGACACTGTCACACAGCATGAGGTTTTGCTTTGCCACTGCTCTTGTATGCCCCAGCTTGTACCACCATTCTGGAAGAACTTTTCGCCACTATCTATGCTGCTGTTAAAGCAAATGTTACAAACACCTGGATCTCCTGGTTCGGGAATGAAACTCCACATCACCTAGGTCACAACCTCCTCTGGGAGGTGTGGGGGTGGGGGCAGGATAGAGTCAGTGCCCAGGGGTCCCTACACAATATCCCGGCTTCTACCTCTCCAGGGTTGCAGAAAGCCCTCTCTTCCTAGTAATTTATCCTGGTTTCAGAAACCCTACAGCATGAGGAAAGGAGGAATGATGTCACAGAGTGGGTGACTCACACTGCCGGGAGATGGGGTTAGAGGTAACATTAGCAGCCACGTGCTGGGTGCATGTATTAGAGACTCCAATTTCCATTACCCTCATTTGCTCTCTATTCCATCACTGTTTATCCTGATCAAAGCATCACCCCAATGCCCATAGACCTCATCCTGGGCCCGCCTCAGTTACACTTACATCCTTAAGATTTAAAAGAAAAAAAAAAAACTTCAGTCGTGATAATGAACTAGATAAATAGGTTCATGCAACGCCAAAGCTCAAAATCAATATCCGAGAGACTGTCTCTATTTGAAAAGACTGTGGTATATTAAATTAAAGTGTGTCCTTTGATTTTTCCTTCAACAAAATATGAACGGCCACTACAACAACGTTGCCCAGGATGATTTAGTAACCTTTTAATATTGGCTTCCAATTTAGAAGTGTCTGGAGTGAGACCTGCATGAGACAGGCTTCTGGACGCTTCAAAAGGACAAACAGCATTCCCGGCTGGAAACATTCCCCTTGTGCGTGTTGTCATTTCAGTAGCTATCGTTTCTGATCAATGTCATGTCTGCAGAGAGAGCCCCGGTGCCAGGCCGCTGCCAGCACTGACGTCTGATGTGACTTCAGCCCCTGGGCTGGAAAATCCCTTGAGCCTCAGTTAGTCTAAGTCTCCTCTTTTACCAGCTAGAACAAGGGCATTTTCAGTCACGCAGGCAGCAAGCCAAAACAGGACGCCCTCGCTTGCAGGATCAAAGGACCCTTGGCTTAGCTCAGGATTTCTCGACTTCGGTGCAGTGGCCATTTGGGGCTGGGCCATTCTTTGTTGTGGGGGCCTGTTCTGTGCACTGGAGGATGTTTAGCAGCATCCCTACCCTCAAGCTATTCGATGTCTGTAGCACCTGCTATGACAACCCCAAATGTCTCTAGACATTGCCAAAAGTCCTCAGGGGGGCAAAATCACCCCTGGCTTAGAGAACTACTGGCTTAGAGCAAAAGCTGCAAATTGGTGCCACATGGGCTAAATCTGGGTCACAGATATGTTTTGTCTTATGTCATATTGTCATGACTTAAAAAACTGGGGAGACGTCGCATAAGAAATCTAGACGTTTGGTTTCTCTTGAACATTTAGAAGACATGGCAACCGTGAGCACACACACTCACGTCACACAGTGATGAATTCAAGTTAACTTCACTCCCTTGAGAATGGCCTTCTGTATTCCCGTTTGTCACAGTCCCCACCGCTCTCTATTTTGCCCCACACCAGGCCCATTTTATTTGTTTCATAATCTTCCTGGGCCCCTGCTTAGTGTTTACGTCTTCCAAAACTATTTGTAGTTTTATTTTCTCTTAAGTACGCCGCACAGCTCACTGAAAGCAGGCCACGCCATTCTCCTTTGATTCCTCTACAGGGCCTATCCCCGAGTAGACACTCAGAAATAGTCACCCATTCATTTGTCTAGAGCAGCTGTTCCCAAGAGATATCCTGCAGGATGCTAGTCTTGTGGACTTCAAGTGAAAGGGCTGGATGTCAAGCAAGTTTGGGTGAAGCTGTGTTCTGTATCCCCACTTAGAGACTCCAAAGTCACGTTAGCACATTCAAGAGTGGGCATCTTACCCTAAAAGGCTCTGCATTAAAGAAAGCTGTTTAATTGCACTTGACCAATAGCATCCCCAGGTAATCTGACCACAGAACTCCCTTTGCCCTAGTATCAATCAATATCCCAAGGAGCTACTGTCTTATTGAATTGCTTTGGAAAAGGTTGAACTAGAACTCTAAACGTTCCAAATTAAATGAAACAGTCAGTGTGATGACAAAGGCAATTATAGAGCACTATCATGTAAAGAGTAATTTTTCCAAGCATAGAAAATTATTTGGATTACCTCTTTTAAATTTCCCCCACAAATTTGAGACATAGGCGTGATCAATATCTACATCTTGCAGATTAGAAAATAAAGCAACAGAAAGATGAAGGAACTTGCCCATAGTTATACAGTTAGGAAGAGTCTAGCCAGGATTGGGACACAGCCTGTCCAACCCCAGGGCCTGTGCACTTACCTACATACACTGTCCTGCCTCTCTAGGCCACTGTGCCACATGTTTTACACGTCTGTCTCCCCCTCAGGACATGTACCAGGCCTCGCTCATGAAGGAAGCAGAGGGGGGACCATTGTCTATGCATCGACTGTGATGTGTGGGAAATACTGGGAAGTTTGTCACGGTAGCTCAGGCAGATGCCTCAAAATTAGGTCTTTTGATTCTCATTGAATTTGGGCAACTCTCTTCACATCTTGGAGCCTATAATGAAAAACTAGGAAACGGGAAACTGGGATCTAGACAAGTTCTGGAAAGAAGGTATGTGTACCTTCCACTTTGCTTCTTGCATAGTAAGAAGACAGGAGCTGGAGGGATACATGGGTGGATGGATGGATGGACATGATCGCTTGCCCAGTTCCTTTGTGGAAAGCATCCCACTAAACTTGGTGGAGAGGACCAGCATGCTGAAAGGAATCAGGTAGGATGCCTGCTCCCGAAGCGCTTTTCTCTAATCTCAGAACAGGTTCGGCAACATGTGTGCGTCTCACATCGAGCATTTTCAGTTTACATTGAGAACTTGTAGTTTCACACAGTCATTACTTTGAGACAGTTCCAACCAACTAGATATGGGCCAAGAAAATAATAAAGGAAACAAAACTCTCAGGGAAATCAGTTCTTTGTCCAAACCAGAGACCTCAGGGAAATAAGAGCCTGGCTTAGCTGGAGGATTAGTTCATCCTGATTTATAGTATGATGTGTCAACTTATAAGAAAACAAAATGGCGGTGATGGGGTGGGGGGGGAATTCTCCCACTTTCTGGCTTCTCTTGGACTCCATCTGAGGAATAAATGCTTCACTTCTGAGCTTGAATTTTACATCCCCATCCTATTACCGTTATTTACAATGATGTATAGCAAAGTACTTTGGGGAAAACACAGCTCTCTGCAGCATTTGAAAGAAGCAGGCAGCACCACTGTAGCAGTGATTCATACACGAAATCACACAGCCTCACACTAGGGGGGAAACCCTAGATAATATTCAGGGAAAGGGGTAAAAGAAATCACTCAGAAATTACCTTTTAGCATAAACAAGCCTTCAAAAACATAAATGACTTGATTTAAATCCCTTACTCAGTCCTATGTGGCATGCGTGTTTTCCTCCTTACTCGGCTCTCTATGGATAACTGCCACTTATGCAGAAAAGGATAAGAGCAGGTGCAATGTTTCTAACTACATTCATCCATGATCAGATGCATGAAGAGCTGAAATGGTTCTCAGGGTCTTATGGCGAGCATCTTAGTGTCTTATGACTAGTATCTTTTGGTTATGGAAGGAGAACTGGGTTTCTCTGTTAGCTTCCATGATAAAATTACAGTAGAATTCCTATGGAAAGAAGATGCAATAGAGTAAAAAGCTCTCTTAAAGGAGTTGTTGAGATGGCATTGAATCCCAGGCAGGGGTCCATACCCTTGGATAGTGTGCTTTCAGGAGGCACAGGAACTAGCCTCCATTCTCCACGCAGTCTAACATTAATTTGTTAAAAGCCCTTCAGTGGCATCTGGTATATAGCACTGCTATACCTCCCAATATTATCTCTCTTCTTCCCCACTAATTATAGAACCCTGACTTTCCTCCGGGACATTGTCACTACATTTCCAAGTCTTCTTTGCAACAGGATGTGGCCATGAGACTAGGGTCTGGCCAGTAAGAGGTAAGTAGATGTATTGCGGTGGGGACTCCTGAAGTCCCCTTAACAAGGAGGATGTGGGTCTTTCTCCTTCTCACATGCATCTCCATCCTGCTACCTGAAACATGGATGTGATGGTTGTATCCTGAACCACAAGAACGAGGGCCGATCTTCCATCTATTGGGTTGTCGAAAAAGTCATGAAGTATTTTTTTCTATGTTTTTCGTTGCAAAAATGTGTCATGACTTTTCCAACAAACCAATAGTTGAAGTACAGTGATGGAACTATTAATTCTTGATGAATGTGTGGAGACTTCATACCATCCTTGTGCAGCCTATCTTCATTAAACCATTTTTTATTTGTTTATTTTATTTGTAGCTCAATCTAATACTTTACCACTACTTTCACAGTGAAGCCTACCCTGACCCTCCCGATGACACCTTGTATTTCTTCTTTACAGCATTATCATACCAGTAAATGATTAATTACTATGTGATTTTTTTTGGTGTAATATCAGTAACACAGTTGGTACTCTACCTACACCCTTTTGGAATTCACCATTACCACACACAATGATCCAATGGCTTTCAATGGAAATATCCGCAACTCTCTCAGGCGAGCTTGTCTAGGTGCCAATTCCCAAACAGCTCATGTACAGGGCAGATCAGAGAGTCAGAGGTCAGTGCCGTCCACACACAGCCCTCAACCAAGGAGCTGGTGGGTACTCCATTTACCTTGCCTCTTGACTGGGATATCTTTGAGGTGTGTTCTATACTAGAGTCACCTAGAGCTATGCAGCAGGATTTAACCTGAGTTAATGACAGTGATAACCTATTAGATAACACACCATGTATTGACTTCTTTCTCTTTCCTGTCTCATTTCTTCAGACCTCCCCCCCACACACACACACTTCCTGGTTCACATAAACCATGTGCACTCAGATCTTTGACCTAAGAAAGGTTCGTTTTTGGGAAGCCAACCTAAACCAATATTTGTCTCCTCAGTTGGAATACTAGCTTCATTAGGGCTGAGAATATGTTTGTCTTATTCACCATTCTACCTCTAGTACTTAGCAATAGCATTAGGTCAGCACTCAAAAGATGCTGTGTAAATATTGGTTCTTATTTTCCCCTCTGACACATCTAGAGTTTGCCACTGATAACTGGTCCTATCACAGACAGTTTATTCTACCACCTTCAGGATGAGCTGCACACCTCTCCAGTACTTCTCTGAAGACAATGTGTGCTCATGGCATCACGCTCCATTATCTCTTAAATTGCATTGACACAAACTATAAGAAATCATGCACACATCCTTTAATATGTGCCCATGGATTTTACTAAGCTATTCCATTGCCAGAATCTGCTACCTCTCTCCATTATTGACCTTTTAAATTCGTCTCCTTCCTCATGCCCAGCGTTTGTCAACCTTTCACAGGGGTAGCCTAAGACCATCGGAAAACACATATTTTCGATGGTCTTAGGAACCGAGACACTGCTCCTCTATCCGTCTCCAGGCCCACATGCAGATACACCCACATACGAGTACCCGGCGACCCCTGTGAAAGGGTCATTCGACCCCCAAAGGGGTCGCGACCCACAGGTTGAGAACCACTGCTGTTGCCCTATGGCTTTTCTGAAAGATGTGGCATCACATAATACCACAGACATTATAACACAGTGGTTAAAAGATTCACGTTTTACAGTCAAATGGCTCCCACTTCAAATCCTAACTCTGCCATTGATTAAGTAGCTGACATTGGGGAAGTTACTCTGTTTCTATTAAATTTCCTTTTGTGTAAAATAGGGATGGTATGACCTATAGCACAGGATTATTTTGAAGATTTAATAATATATGTATAATAAATTATTCTAATTATATTGAGTAAGATACAACAGATAAAATATTAAAGGATATAGTTGAAGACACTGATGTCTGTCTCAGGAAATATATTGAAGACATTGACTGTCTGCCCCAGGCAATACACGTATATTTCTCTGGAAAATTATTGAACCATTCCAAGTTATATAAAACTATCCCTAAAATTACACTAAGATTATCTCCAATATATTCTTACTCAAATACATAACCTCTGATGGGTGACATTCCCCTCAGATTGCCAGTACCTTGAGAGGCTCCTGAATCTGGCCCTTTATAGTCCTCTCACTGGTACATACACCTGTTCCCAGGCCATAGTCAAGTTAATTGAGCTGAGCTGCAATACTATGTTTCACCAGGAGCGGCCGCTGTTCGACATTGCCCTACAGTGTAAGATATTTCACAACTGGAGCTCTGAGTCAATGCCCAGGGAATCCATTTTATAAATTGAAAATAGATTTATTGTGTTTATTTGGAGAGATGCCTTGCAGTATGGCTCTTGAGACATTCCACCAGGGAGGAGCAGGTTTGGGAATACTTAACAATCCAAATAGTGGTACATGGGACTCCGAGGAAGTATTCCTCCCCAAGCAGCATGCGCTGTGGTGCGTTTCCTTTCAGTTGTGACAATCTGCTGCAAACCAATTATACTCTGGGATTTGTAAAGCGCCAGAAGATTCCCTTGGAGGGAGTAATTATATTCCCTTTAACATACTACAGGGCAAACACTTTCTCTTAAAAATGCTGTATGTTGCCTGCCAAGTAGATTTACTTTACTGATGCTAAAGGAAAACCTTCAGAATCAAGGCAAAGCAAGGAATCTTGGTGGGACAAAAATATGAGGCCAGTAAAAGAGTAGAGACTGTCAAAAATGCCACGAAGCTGAGTAATATTGAGTGTCAAATATAATTAAATATAGTCACAGGATATGGAGTACAGCATAGGGCATAGAGTCAATGGAACTGTAACAGCTATATATGCTGTCAAAGGGGTAGTAGATTGGGGGAGGGGGATTATTACTTTGTGAGGGGTGGAAATGTCTATTACATTGTTTTCTACACCTGAAACAAATAAAAAATAAAGTTTACAAAATGCCATGGAGAATTATCAATCGGGGCAGAATTTTTGGCTCATCCAAAGAGACATGCATGGTGAGACGTTTAGAGCATCAATTTGGAGTCGGTTTTGTGTCTCACCATAATCACTGTGTTCCTTGGAGCATTATAATTCATCAGAGTAAGATTCGCTTTCCTCTTCTGAAAAGGGGGAATAATAATGCTTATCTAATAAGGTTATTCTGAGGATCATATTACAAAACATACCTAAAGTGTCCAGATCAGTAGATACTCCCAAACAATACCACATATCAGATGTTCTCACTGCTGACCCATATCCCCTTGGAATTCGCCGTTACCTATATAGATAATGGCTTCCTATGGACAGGATCCCAAGTTCTCTGCCTGGGGATTCTCTCAGCCCAGGTACATAGTGCAAGAAGGAAGGGCAGGAAGTCAGCGCTTTCAGGGAGAGACCTTGGCCGACCACTTGTCCCCTGTAGGAATCTGCTCACTGATTCTGCTCACTGATGATGAGCCCCACTTGTCCCTGTAGGAATCTGCTCACTGGCTTCTATCACTTCCCCATCTCACTTTCCTACTTCCTGATGGGAGCTTCCTGAGATTACCTCCAAAATGAATTCCTGGCATTCAAATTCTTGTTTCAGGATAGAGTCTGTCCTAAACGCTATACTCACAATGGAAACAGGCTTCATAATTTGGACAGTTAGGTTTAAAATAAAATGTTCAGTTCACTAACCAAGTCTTGTCTATTCAGCTTCCTTTCAACCCCTCTTCCGTCCCACAGCCATTGCCTCAGTGAAGGCTCTTCTCGCTTATTTATTCATTTGTGTCTGTGCTATAGTCTCTAACTGATCTCCATGCTTCTAGTACCTCTATCACCTAATCCACTGCTCACTTACTGCCAAAGTTACTACCCTAAAATGCAGTTCTGGTCATGTCACTGCCTTGCTTTTGTTTATTAAGACTTTAGTGGTGCTCAGTGCCTCCATGATTATGTGATCATTTTTATAACATGGTCTGTGAAACCCCTCAAAAGTTGGCTCCCACCGAACTTTCAGCCTCATGTCCAGTGATGGCTAAACACAGCCAATGCTCAGCCCACACAGAACAAGCCAGTGTCATTTCAAAGCCCTTTGACCTGCCGCATTTTGATGTGTTGAAATGTACATGTGATCTTCCCTGTCTGAAGAACCTCGTTCTTCCAGATCTGGTTCAAATGTCCCCTCTCCATGAAGATTTATCTCCAACTCACTGCGCAAGTGAGCCGTTCCCTCCTCTGGGTGCCCGCAGCAGCATCTGCACCCACTGACTCATTCATTCGTCCCACAAGGCATGTCCTACTATATTCCAAGCATGTGCTAAGCCCCGGGGAAACCATGCTGGATAAAAGCAGAAATAGCTCCTGATCACGTAAAGATCACACAGGAAAAGGAAACAGACATTAGCGGGTAATCATATGAAAGTTTCATGTAACACTGCCATGAGAGTTCACCATTAAGGATGCTGACCGACCCTGGGGGCTGGAAAGCCTTCCACAAGGAATGGGTGCTTGAGGTGAGAGTGGAGTAGAAGTCATCACCAGATGAAGGACATCTGTTCCAAGCCTAGGGACAACAGAAAGCAGGAGGGAACACAATATTCTTTGAGGAATAGAAGGTCAAGGTGTTTAAAGTGGAGAGGCACAGGGAGAACGGAGGGACAAGAGGCACTTACACCACTGGTTAGTCTTGTCTGTTTGTTGGCTGTGTCACCCCTGCCTCATGGTCCTAGAATGAGCTCCTCAAAAGTAAGGGCTGTGTGTCACTGAAAGGCACACCTACCACAACACTTAGCACAATGGCAACAAACAAAATTAATGTACCCACTTTATGGATCAGGAACTTGAGGCTCAGAAAGGTTGAGTGAGCTGCCCAAGATCCTTAGACTGGCAGTGGCTGCACAGTAATTAGAAATGTACACCTATTAAATATCATTCCTCAAATATGTCTTTTTAAAACTGGTGCAACTCAACTCCCACCCTCACCCCTCCAATCTTTTTTCTTTAGAAAACCGTTTTTCTATGAGCTCCTTTTCAAAAGGCTCAATTAAAAAAAATAATAATACTAATGCAAAAAGCCAGTTACTGGTGTGTGTGTGTGTGTGTGTGTGTGTGTGTGTGAGAGAGAGAGAGAGAGAGAGAGAGAGAGAGAGAGAGATTGATTGACTGACTGACGGGGATAAAGTGCACAGGATCTTTTCCTGGTACAGGGTTCTATTCTGGAACCTTCATAATTGCCCAAAACGGTACGGGTGGTGAGAATTAGCCATCACAAGACGCTCCTGGTGATGCCCGGAAAAGAGCATCCGCGCTGACCTGGGAGTCCGGAGGGAAAAGACTCTGGGTTTGGAGTCTTCAGGGCGGTGAGTGGGACCTCTAGCTTCCCGCTTCCCGAACCTCTCCGCCTTTCCAGCCAGGACCGGTGGTTTGGGAAACAGTCTAATTTCCCGACTATCCCGCCTGCTCCCTCAGACGCAGAAGGTGGATGAGGTGGCAACCTTGCAGAAGGTGGATGAGGTGGCAACCTTGTCTCGGGGAGGTATCCTCCAGGCCCAGACATTCATCTCTGTCCATTTCAAGGCGGCCAGCCTGCGCCATATATAACCAAGTACTACGCCCACAACGGAGGGCACAGCAGCCTCTCTGCGTGTTTTATTCGCATATCTTGGACAAATCTAGGCTCTGGGGCAGCGATCAAGAGCCTGATTTGCGACTGGTTCAGGAACTGGGGTTGAGACTTCGCTTGGCAAGGAAGAGAAGAGGGGCGTGGGCAAGGGCGCGGCTCTTGCGAGGATTACGGCAGAGGCGGTGGACCGCGGAGCCGCTCGCAGAGGCTGCAGCCATTGCACAACCGAGCATCTCACATTCAACAGGAGGAGCCCGCGGGAGAGGGACCCGAGCTCCCAGCACCGCACCTCACCGCAGCAGCCCGTGCGCCCCGCGGCCCCGCACGCCATGGCCAAAGAAGGCGTAGAAAAGGCAGAAGAGACGGAGCAAATGATCGAGAAGGAGGCAGGCAAAGAGCCAGCGGAGGGCGGCGGCGGCGGCTCGCACCGACTCGGGGACGCACAGGAGATGCGCGCCGTGGTGCTGGCGGGCTTCGGTGGGCTCAACAAACTGCGGGTCACCAGGAAGGCCATGCCTGAGCCGCAGGACGGCGAGCTCAAGATCCGCGTCAAAGCCTGGTCCAGTATCCGCACCTTTCTCGCTTTCCCCCTCTTTGCGCGCTCGGCACTCCCGGGGAGGGGGCGCCTCAGAGGGGACGCTGCCCGAGGTGCAGCCGCCACGGGTGCCCCCTTTCCTCACCCTGACCCAGGTCTCAGAGCCTCCCCGCTGCCCCCCACTGCTGATGTTGGGAGGATGCTGAGAGCTGGCCTTCCTTCCCCTGTCCACACACACACACCGGCCAGATCTAGGGGTGACCTGAGGAGACTGCCTTCTTGGGAGGAAAGGGGAGGGGTGGATAGTGGCGCCTAGCGCTCGGGGTCTGAAAGATTGCGCTGCGGGAGCAGTCTGTCGGGTAGCACAGCTCAACTGCCAGGATAAGGGGGTTGATAACATGGTTAAAAAATAACCGTTGGCTTACTGTGTACCGGCCATTGTTTTTTAGAGTTTTATGTGTGCGGACTGATTGAATACTTCCTGGGACCCAGTGAGTTAGGTACCATCGGTATCCCCACTTCCAGGTGAGGAAACCAGAGCTCAAAGTCAGTGAGTGATTTGCCCAAGATCACTCTGCTGCCACTAAGTGGCATGGCCGGGCTTTGACAATCCAGCTTTCTAACCTGTGTGAGGTGCGGATGGGCCTGGGGAGCGGGTGCAGGGCTGGGAAATGCGTCCTTCCCCCCGCTCCTGCACGCTCCCCTCCCTGTGGCCCGGTCTGGGCAAAGGCGCTGGGAGGCAGGAGGCAGGTACCACGGCTGCGCCCAGCCCTCCCTCTTCCCCACTAGTGGCGGGGGTGGGGGGGTGGAGGGGGTGCACGACAAAAAACGGATCCATCTCCGAACTGCTCTCGTCTGAAAGGAGCTCATCCATCTGAGCGCCCTTCTATTTCCCACTCCTCCCGCGGGAACTTCCTCAGACCCACAGAGAACTGTGATTTCCCCCTGGCGTGTTTCCTCTCTGCGGGCTGTCACTACATGGATCATATCCGCGAAGTTCTGGGGAGGGAAGGCTCACCCCAGAGGGTTCACTGGACATAGAGACTCTTGAGTTCTCTATGCAGCAGCTGTGAGAGGCTCCTAAGAGCAACTTGCTGTGAGCACCGCCCCCCAACAGACACTGCTCCCTAAAGCAGGAGCCCGCTTACCAGGTCCCACTTTAGAGCCTCAAGCCCAGAATCTGGGACCATGGAGACAAGAAAAATGCCAAGGAGACTGACTGCCTTCCCCTCCTGCGCAAGTTTCATTTGCCAGACTGGAAGGCAGCCGGGGAAAGCAGCAGAGGTGGGTCTCTGGCTCACTCTGCATACAGGAGGTCCTCATGCCTGTCTCTAAACATGACTTGGGCCTTTCTTTAGGGAATTCGGGGTAAGGGAAGAGGCTTTTGCAAACTGGGGCTCCTATACAGTTCTACTTTGTTAACTCTTGCTGAGCCAAGCTGATTGATCCCAGAAGGCAGAGCTTACACGTCTGCCCCTTGCGCGGATACATCCCCAATGCCCAGCACAGTGCATCCTAAATAAGTTATCACTGAATGAATAAGTTATTGCTGAATGGATGAACTGAGGAAAGACGCTTGGAGGAGGATTGTTCCATCATTTTTTTTTCATTTGCTGTTGGACGAATGCTGCCTAGTAAAACTAAAACCATGTATTGATAATTCTCCTTCCTTAACCACCAATTTAAATATATATATTGTTTGTTTGTTTGTTTGTTTGTTTTTTTGTAGAGGGCAGTGTTACTGGCCCTCACATGTGGGATCTGAACCAGGGCCCTCTGGTGTTCCAAGCCAGCTCTTAACCATCGCGCCACTCGGCCGGCCCTAAAATATATTTTTGAATATGTGTGTGTGTGTGTGTGTGTGTGTGTGTGTGTATGGTGTCGGAAAAGTCATGACGCATTTTTGCAATGAAAAACAGAAAAAATACGTCATGACTTTTCCGACAACCCAATATATATATACATCTATATGTAATTTATGACCCATCATTGAAATTCAGGACTGGGGTGTAGGAGTCTATCAGAGTATATATTCAGAGAATGAAAATGTTGAAACTATTTTTTAAAGAAAAGAGCATCATCTGCAGTGTAAGTAGGCCTGAGTTCTCTAGCCTTATGCTAAGTGCATAAATACTGATTGGAACTGAAGCATTTTGAAATAATAAATGTCAACATGAAGGCCAGGGGATTGATTTTCAAAGCCAGACACACAAGCCTGTTCTTAATTGGAACTGTATGCGTGTGTGTACACACACACACACACACACACACACACACACACACACACACACTATGGAATCACTGCAGATCCCCCCCACCCCCACCCCACCATGTTCAGAAAGCCAACAAGGCTTGGGGGGTGGGGGTATTTTGAATACAATGTTGCAAAGGGCCCAGATTTATTTTCATTCCCCCAAGCTGGAAGCAGAGTTAATGGGTTTTGCAAGGTGGGGCTGGGATAGGTTTGTGAAGCTTGCCCCTGGGCCCTCCTCCTCCCCTGGGCTGGGATTGGCTAGCCAAAAATGTCCATTGATTGTAAGTGTAGCTCTGAGAGACAGGATGACTCATTCTGTATTTTCATGAATCAGTTGATGGCCTTGTGGATGAAGGTCCCCCTTTTATCTGTTCTGGATTTTTAATGGAAACCTTTTATCATCAAATAGCATATGATTCTTGCTTGGGAATAAAGCATAGTCCAGCTGAACTGGTATTATTCAGGCCTGGGAGGAAGGTCCAAGTTGGTTACTCTGTGAATTTTATGGAAATGGAAGAGGCAGGGAAAGATATATTTGATCTCATTCACACCCTCTCATGTATGGGCCAATGAGACAGGTATTATGGTAGAGCAAACTGAGGCTTGGAGATGTTGAGTAATCTGCCAAAAGCATCACACAGATAGTAAGTAGAGTTAGGGTCTGAATCCTGGTCTGTCTCTCCTTAAGGATCTATTGTTATCCTTTTATTCTATTTTGTCTCCCTTCATGGAAAAGGTGGAAGAAATGTGATTTCCCCCTCTAGGCCTTTGGCATGTAAGCTTGCTTTCCTTCCTCTCTTGAATGAATATCGCTCCTTTGATCATTTTATGTCTGGCTTAAGGGAACACTCTGTGGATCTTTCCAGAGTAATATGGCTTTCCCCCTAAAGTGGAGACATCATGGTCAAATGCAGCTCAAAAAGAACCACCTCAGGGAGGACAAGGTGGGAGGATAGCAGAGTCTTCTACGTTGTTACAAGAACATCAGCTTTGATGCGGAACCCACTTCATCAACCATTCACTGAACACGCCATTTACACAGCAAGCGATTTAAGTGGTGGTGTGTGGCCTTTGGAGAAACACGGGCCTGGATGGAAGCCCACACCCACAACTGTCTGTCTATCTGTGTAACCTCAGTGGACAGCTCTCTTACCTCCTTCAGGCTTTCCATGCCTCAACTGCAAAATGGGGATAATAAGATGAACCTCACAGTGCTGAGAGGATCAGATGCAAAAAAGAGACTGGCCCACTGTCAGCGCTAAATAAGCAGTAGCTACTGTTATAACTGTTACCTTTGTTGTCACATCTATGGCTATATGACATACTTCGTGGCAGCTTGATAACTGGGAAGCCATCATTTTAATCATGTATATTATTAGTCAATAATGTCATGTCACACCTGCTTAATGATTAAGAATAAGACCTTCCTAGACAGGAGTCCCAGCTCTGCCACTTGCTAACTGGATGTCTTAGGTCTGGTCCCTGGTAGCAGAGCCTGAGACATGGATGCTTTTTTAATTGGTTGCTTGAGGGTGCTTTCAGAAGAAGGGGAGCAAGGAAGGTGGCAGAGGAGAGGGGAAGAAGCCCAGTAAGGACTCGGTTTCAGCCGCATCCCCCCAGGCGTCGTCCTGGGGCATGAACTGTACCAGAGTCAATCTGACCTTGAAGCAATGGGGGAAGCCCTTTGTGTGTGTCCCGCCCCCCCCCCACCTTCATCAGTTAGTTATGGGCTGTGGCTACTTCCTCAGTAGGGGCATGGAGTCTTTCCAGCAGAGGTGGCTTCTGTTTGACTGAAGCAGGGAAGTGGGGAAGGGGACTTCTCTGAGCCAGGGGCAGTCAGCACGCCCAGCAGCTGGGGGATGGGTGTACTGCCTAGTCAAAGGAATGGGGTGAGGCACAAATCTCTGCACAAGTTGACATTGAACATGTTGCTTACTCTTCTAAACTTCAGTTTCTTGGTCTATAAAAGGGAGCTAATAGTAGCACCTCCCTTTCTAGTGTGGTAATGGAGTTTAAATGAGATAGAGTACATAAAGACTTTCCTTTTTTTTCCACCAAAAGAACTGTTTATTCGGGACATAAAGACCTTTCTGATGATGCCTGACACATAGCAAGTGGTCAATAAATGATAGCTATTATTACTTAAACTAACATTTTTGGTTTCCATAGATTCTATAGTTTATTATTCAAACTGGAGCTCTTTTGAAAGGGACACTAAAGTGATTACTCTGGGACAGCAGGAGCAAACTGGAACTGTTGTAGCTAAACCAGGTGTGTGGCCCCCCAAACTGATAAGGATCAGATCTATGCCTTTGCTGTCGGCTGTCTTATCACAGTGGAGCTTCTCTTGGGCAGGAACTGGTAGGAGATGAAGCCGAGGGTCTCCGGGTGGGGTTGCAGGAATGTATTGTGTTGTCAGAAAAGTCATGATATATTTTTTTGTTTTTTTGTTGCAAAAATGCATCATGACTTTTCCAACAACCCAATATTTAATTTAGGTGGCCATTGACAAGCCTTGTCTGGTTTGTGGCTCAAACTGGCTTGTGGTAGAAAGGCACTAATGGATTGGGGACATTTATTCTCCCGGACGGATTTACAGTGAGAGGCTGCATGAAGCTGCTGGAATGAGACCAATCAAATGAAAAATGGCTCCAGCCAGTCATGGCTCCATTGGCTGATCTGAAAATGGGCCGAGGGCAGGCCATACTAGAGGAAAGCCAACAGATTGATGGGATCCTATAAATCATGAGAGTAAAGTGTATTGGAGAGAGGGGAGGGAACTAATATTTATTGAACACTTGTTATGAGCCAGGAACTGAGTTGCCTGACATACACTCTTTGTTTTATTTTATCCTAACGGCCACTCAACAAGATCAGCATTATCATCTCCATTTTAAAGATGGGGAAACTGACATTCAGAGGCCTGTTAAGATCACAAATTGCTAAGTGGAAGAGCAGTGTACAAATCCAAGTCCTGCCTTGTTCCTGAGCTCTTTACATTTAGGAGCCAGAAAATCAGAGAGACACAATGACAAAGGCATGAGAGAGAGAGAGCGAGCAAGAGAGAGAGAGAGAGCGCGAGCGAGAGCGAGAGCGAGAGCGAGAGAGAGAGAGAGAGAGAGAGAGAGAGAGAGAGAACGAGAACAGAGAGACACTGAGAGACCAAGAGGCAGAGACAGGCAAACTGACACAAAGACTGAAATCAGAGCTAGAGAGAGAACCATGAATGCATTTGGCTGATTTGAAATGTAACTAATACGACTCAAAATTGCACAGTGCCACCTTGTCCCCCACCCCACCCCCTACCCCATTCCAAATGGCCATTGCGTTTCTGTACCACGTCCACTTGCCCTCCATTTCTGAGGTATGGGGTGCTTTGGGGGATCCACCTGGAATCAAATTGCTATGACTGTTGACCCAGAATACCCATGCTACATGTAATGAAAGACCACCATCACTCCTAAAAGCCATTTAAAACATTCAAATCCTTCCTCTGCCCCCTTTGCCTGCATTGGGCTAGTCCTACACGGCAACTTGAGTGCAGGATGTCCCAAAATAACACTGCATTAAACTGCCTTTGATAAGGTCAATCCAAAGAAATATGATCAATACAATCTCCCCTGTGTTTATCAAGTAAACAAATAGAATGCATGAGGTTAAGTGACACAGATGTTTTTAAAATTGAGAGATTGCTTGGAGGGTATTTAATACCCAAGTCAGGACCCACTCTGGCACAGAGATTGGAATAAAGTGCTCTGAATCACTCTGTGTTGGATGGAGATATCAGGATTCCACAGGAAAGGGTGACAGCTGTGCTGAGTCACACTGAGCCCCATTTGGTGATGAGAAGATGGAGATGCTACTTCCGGGGTCTTTCTCATTCATCAAAATTGACATTTTCCCATTAACTGCATCCTCCCTGGTGAGGGCTGGGGATGGTGACCATGCCTGTTCTTAAACCAATGATGGAATGAACTTCTTGTCTCCCTGCAATTTCAGGAAGAAAAGAAGCCCAGCATCAGTGATTCTGGTATTTCCTAGGAAAAGGAAGTATAGGACCCCTTACAGAACACCTGACATGCAGTAAGTTCTCAGAAACAGCAGCCGGACCTTAATTATCCAGGTGCTAGCCAGAAACCAAGGTCTGCCACTCACAATGGGCAGAGGGAATGATGGCTGACAATCACGCTCACCCTACCCTCCACTCACAGCATCTTTGCAGCCACAAAGCCCAATAACCTCGTCCAGTTTTCCTCTGACCCTCACAGCTCCATAAGGTTATCATCCTTACTTCCTCAAAGAGGACCCTGGGACTCAGGGATGAAGTGGAGAGAGCTACAATACATCTGAGTGCAGCCCCTCAAGTCCTTCACCGTGGCTGTGTGATCTTAAGCAAATGACACTTTCCACCTGCACACATCCCCACCTGGTAATAATGCCCACTTCTGGTATTGTTAGGAAGTCTGTGAAAGCCCCACTGTTCCTTGCCTACAGTAGGTGCTCAGTGAAGGTTCTTTTCCTTCCTCAGTCTCTCAGGCTATAAAAGACAGAGTCAGGACTTGATGCCATCCTCGTGTTTCTTGGTCTCCCACCAAACTACACAGGGTGCTGGCTTTTGAATGGATTTGAACTGATCTCAGGCTACCCTCATACAAGCCCTCTGCATACCGCCCATGAGTGCGAGCAGAGGTTTCTCTTGTAGCCCTGAGTGCATAGTCAGTCCAGCCTCTGGAGTTTGGTTCCCGCTCATCCAAAGGAATCAAAATCCAAGACCCATTGACACATCGCCGAATCCAACACTGACAACATATTGGGTCGTCGGGAAAGTCATGACGCATTTTTGCTTTAAAAAACATAGAAAAATACGTCATGACTTTCCCGACGACCCAAGAGCACCCCATGAGCCCAAGTTCCTGGCACTGCTGGTTCTTAACAGGGATCTTTTTTGGCATCTTGGCATTTGTCATAGAAGACAAAGTTCAATTAGAAGCAAGAAGAGACTGCCTAGGAAAGGGCAGCAGGCGTGTAATCTCAAATTACTCTGACTCCTCTCTGTGTGTGAGCTCACACAGAAAGTCGGGTGGAGCCATGGTATTAAAATGAGTAAATGTAACGTCGGAAGTGAAGTGGGGTGGGGGGGCCTGTTTTATCTTGGAATGGGATGTTATCTGGATGAAAGGATGCAGTGAGCTGCTGTTCTCAATGTCCTCCTGTCAGTGACCCTTGACCCCTTAGCCAAGCCTCGTCCTTCACATTGTTCCAGAGCCACAGACATGCCGTTCTGGGCTTTCCCCAAACAGAGCCCCCTTGGCAAGTCAAGCATTGGGTCCTCTTAGTCCTGACTACTCTCAGATGCAGCCCCCAGAGCCCAGTGTAGGATCAGAGGATCATTCTCTTCTGCGAGAGGGATGATTATGATTCCTTTCTTGGACTGACACTGACTATACACCCAAACTGGATGGGAGGCAGTATGCATTTTGGTTATAAAATAGTTAATGTTGTAAGTGAAATAGACCCAGGTCCCAATCCTGGATCTGATTATTTTAGCAACCTCTATAGCCTTAGGGAAAGGATTTAGTCTTTTGAAACTGAAAGACTATTTGCTCCTCTGCAATATGGGTATAGTATCTATGGGACAATTGTGTGTGGGTGTGGGGGGGGGTTGATAAAAGATAATGCATCTGAAGTATCTAGCAGTGAGGTTGACACATTTAATGTTTGTTGAATAAATGAAGTCTTTGTCACACAGTATATGTTTAACATATATTAATTGTGGGGAGGAGATGCAAAGAAATAGGACATTAGAAAGACCCTCCATACTTCATGAAGTTTTCTAAATGGAGGCCCTAATTCAGACTCCATGCATCTCCCCCAAAGGGTATAAGACTTTGACATCAAATGTAGCCCAGATGGGATGTGCCACCCTGCCATGACATAAACAAGATGAATTCCTAAAAAAACAAGGGAGGAAACAAAACCCAAAAGCACTGTGCTCCTACTGTGTGGCAGAAACTGGGCCAAGCTTAGAAATCTTGAAAAGGAAGACGGATGACTTCTGCCCTGACTCCTCTTGTCTTTATTTTGGCCATGCTGACCATCAGGGCAAATCTGTCCCTGGGTTTCTAGGCTCTCGCTTTCCCTTCCATTTCATCTTGTATCTTCTCTCTCCTCACGAGTTAGCTTCAGACGCCCCTACTGAAATGAGCTTCCTTTCTGGAAAGTGGCGTCTTTTTGCTCCAGCTGCAAGTTTAGCAGGCCCCAGGGCAAAGAGAACTTTTTTCTCTCAATTTTCATTTGTCAAGGAAGGAGT
>NW_017731452.1:1053814-1066314 GCF_001890085.2 Hipposideros armiger | reverse complement strand
TTGCCGTGGGGGAGATACTCCAAAAGGAATGGAGGACAGGGACCAGAAGACGGCGTTAAGAAACACACTACGCTGATCAAAACGACAGGGTAAGAGATTTTCTTCTTCACCCAGAAAAATGAAGAATCAGAACGGGGACTGGAGAGGCCAGCTCCATTCCCTATCCTGGGACCTTACATTTCTCAGCACAAAGTTACCCAATCATAGTAAATAACATATATAATATTTTCAACTTCGAGGCCCGTCACCCTTTAAATCTCTTTGGTAATCCTGGAAATTTCAGAAACTTTCTCTGTTATCATTTAACTGATAAATGCCAAGTCTGGTGCTTGGTTAACAGTAGGCACTCAAACAACTTTTGGAGGATGAGTGAATATATTACCAACTTTTCCCCAACTGTTAAGGTGTACACTTCTGTAGTAGTTCCCATTTCACTTGAAAATATGGCTTTCTTAACACAAACAGTGGCCATTCCAAGCCACTGTGGCTTCAAGTTCCCCTCTGTCATCTCGGCTTACTCTGACAAGAGACCTAAATCTCTCCAGCATACAGATCTTTCAAGGGGGAATGTGAAAGAATACCAAAGGAGCTATGTTTTCAGGGAGGTTTAGCTGTCCTTAACACAGTCTGCCCTCTTGAAACTAGACATTCATCTCCAATAACCACTTTCCCTAGGCTGGGAAACGTGAGTCCCTGACTTCTCAGGATGCTCTGTAATTTCCTCGTGATTGACATCCGCTCCATCCAGTGCTGGAGGCCAGGGCTCTGGGAGAGAGCCCACTGTGCTGTTTCTGATCATTGTTATTCCATGAGCACTTACTCCAGCATCCCTGCAATGCTTATATACCTGGGGACCCCAGCCCCACAGCCTGGATGTCAAAACAACATTTAACTAAATTAAACTTACTGTGGTGATCATTTGCAATATATGCATATATCAAATCATTATGTTGTACACTTTAATACAATGACAATTGTATCTCAATAAAACTGGGAAATAAGTAAATATTTCGAACTATTGGGGAAAAGAAAAACAATATTTAAAAAGAACAGCATGTGAGAACTCTGTCCCTACCTTTCTTTGTGGGCATCGGGACCCCCAAATCCCACCCTTCAATACCTCCCAGTAACTGCAGGGGTTTCCTAGGGGCTGTGGCACCGGCACAGACACAGCTCTCCTGGTTCCTTGTTGATTCTGACCCTCTGCTACTGTCCTGTCTGCTCCTCCTTCCGTAGCACTGAAGCCAGGAATGTGCTTCCCATTTGCTTTTCGCTCCAGATGGAGTCTCCCCTCTGCTTGAGCTGTGGCCCCCTTTCTGCCCAATACAGGTTACCAAGCAACGCCTGCCACCTGTATTTAATATGCCTGCTGTTTGCAGTTAATAATAATGACACTCTTGGCATTAATTATTTATCATCATTATTATCATAATGACCTTTGTTGAGTACTTTCTGTGAGCCACAGGTACTGTGTTAAGTGTTTTAGGGGAATTTCTATGATAGCAAACATTTTACCGAAGAAGAACCAGGATCAAAGAGGTGAGGGAACTTGCTAAAGGTCACACAACCACTAAGGCAAAGAGAGCTGTGATGGGAGCCAGGGTTTTTCTCTGCAGGGCTTCCATCTTCACTCATTTCGTACCCTCCTTTTCACTGCTCTGTCCTTCACACAAGCTCCTGGAGCAGAAGGGTGATGGGAGGACTGGCAGACACAACATTCTCAATCAAGGTTTCCTTTTAGGTTGCCACAGGCTTCTCCATTGAGGCTTACATTCTCCAACTCACATTTCCTTTAGGATGCGATTTTTTCCCCCCCATAATCCCAGAAGGCTTATCTGCTCCTTATGCAAATGAATACACAGTGGAGCGGCCCCACTGCCTGAGATAGTCTGTATTCCAGGGTGAACTCTGAGGCTTTCAAACTGCATTCTACACAGGCCCCTCCCCTTCCTCCCAATGCAGACACACTTGCTGCTTTAGCCATCCATCAAGCCACAGACTTCCTTTAAAAAAAACAGGTCCCTTGTCTAAGATCAGAAAGAATCGCTTTTCATTTATCTATGCTATGTCTCGTTCAATCAGCTAACGAGGTGCTATTAAACTTACTGTTCTTCTAATTGATCTGAGTGGTGCTGTGATTGGATACTCTTGATCCTCCTGGCTAAACTTGCTAAAATTATTCTGATGGGGGACCTTATAATAACTCCAGCTCAACAGCCCGCAGGCAGAACCAGAACCAGGAATGTGTAATGTGGCTAGCGATGTGTCCACCTGCCCGAAACAGTGCTTTCAGGCTTACCTGCCTTCAGGCCCTCGTAACCCCCACCTGATCACAGGGAAGATGGTCCGCGCCTCCTGGGAAATCAAGAGCAAAGGCAATTTTCACCCCTTGGGAGCCGCAGCATTGGGGCCTCAGCCAGCAGCACTTGTGGGAGACTGCCTCTTCCTTTCGCTCTCTTAACACTTTCCTTTTCCTGTTCTTTTATTTTTTTTCTTTCCTTTTGTGTCATTGCTGTAGCAGGGCCTGAAGCTCTTGCATAGAAGCCCGACTTCCAACATAATTGAAAAGCACTGTCAAATTCTGTTTGGTCCTTTAGAAAACACCAAAGCTGGATCCAGTCATGCTACAGAGAAAAACTTCTCAAAAATGTTCCCTTCCCATCTACATCTCCCCAGAGCCTCCGGTTCCCTCTGAACTTTCTTCCTGTGCTCTTCAAACTCTCCTGGACCCTCAACCCCTGCCCTTGCTACCTCTTGTCTCTTGCACCTATCTTCGCTCACCTTTCACATCTATTCTTTTATCTTTCAGGAGTAAATCTTTGCTCTTTGCACAGCACATCCATCCAACAGTTCTTTGATCTTAGCCCTCCCCGCCTCACCACGACCCTAGGTACGCATGGCTTCCTGCCGGCTCAGAGATAATTCCCTTGAGCAAGAAGAAAGAAGGAAAGAGCTTGAACCACTCCTGGGTGTTTTCCTTCTTACACCTTCAGTGGGGGAATGATTGTCTGCGTGCAGTGAGCGTTGAAAGATGGGTTTTCAGACAAGCTCTCTGCCTTGGAGCTGCTCCCGGTGGATGGGGAAGGCAGTTGGGGAGTGATTCTGCCACTGCCTCCTTCTTAGGCTGCTTCAGTTGAAATATTAATGAACTGAACTGAAAAGCCCAGTTCCGCAGTCACACAAGCCACCTGTCACATGTTCCGTAACCACGTATGGCGGGTGGCCATCACCTTGGAGTGCAGGTACAGAACCCTTCCTTCCCTGCCGAATGTTCTAGAGGACAATGCTGCTCAGTCATCACTCCATTTTTCCTACTGAAACATCTGTTTTATCAGACACTGTTTTTATCAGCAGCAATGACTTGGGAGATCACTATCATGTGATAGCAAAAACTGACTGTTTTTCTATGGGGACCCTGCCCCTCTCTCCGGGTCTCCGGTGAGAAGTCTACCAGTAACCACTCTGAACTGTGATTCTGTCTTTCCCGCTCTATGGAGAGGTGGGAAGAGGCTGGAGGGGCTGAGAGAAGGGAGCAGAGGGCATATCCATTCCTAACTGATTCTTTCCTGTGGGGACCTCCATGGTGCCTGCCAAGGGAGTGAATAACTGCCCTCTCTGTGCTACCCCTGACCTTTGTACTACTTCCTGTTGGGGGACTGGTCATACTATGTAGTCATTTATTTGTTTGTCTCTGAACTGCTGGGAAGCAGAGATGTCATTGTGACTGTTGTACCATTTGTGCTGAGCCAAGCCCCCAACCATAGAGGGTCTGCTGAATTAGATGGAAACTGAATTAGACTGAACACTTTACATAACCAATCACTGTCAGTCACCTGTTTGAAGTCAATGACTTGGCCAACATGTCATATGGAGCTGTATACAAAGTTTCACTTTTTCAGGAACCTTCTTAGAAATATATACCTACTTTGTACCCAGGAGAAGCTAAGAATACATAAATAACTCCAGGTCCCCAAATCAAGGGGTTAGTCTTAGCGTCTGGGGGGAATGTTTTGGACCCATCTGCACCGTGATTTTCTCTTTCTGTTGAAAAGCAGCTTTTGATATTTAGATTCTCAATGTATCTCTCTGACCCTTTTGTTTCCGTGTTGTAATACTACTGAAGTATGTTTTGAATACGAATTTGGACATCCGATCTGCAGGTATTTCCTCTCACAGAGGGAATAAAAGAGACTTGAACAATAATAGCCCAAGCTTTAGTACCCTCATTATCAGCCCAGATTTTATGGATAAAGGGATGCGGGTGGGGCAACAACAAGCAGTATTTACTTTACAGGTAAAGTGGTGGATTACAAAACACATATGTCTCTCTTGGCCGCAGTGGTCTGTTTATCTAAAAGCGTGGTTACAGAGGGTGTGATGCCGCATCACAGAGAGCCAGACACCAAGGGGAACAGAGACAGGAGCCACAGACCAGCAATGGGGAGAAGAGAGTCTTGAGTACCTATAACACTCTCTTTTCGACCTCTGGTGGAGCACAGGTGACTTCTCTATCCTGAGGTCCATCCAGGATAATCCCAGCTGTTCCCAAACAATGCCATGTGAGATGTGTCTTTGTTTTAGACAATGAGTGTTGTTTTTCCTTCCAAAGCAGATTTGTTATCAGTCTATTCTTACAGTCTTGAGATAACGAAATGGGTGCTTAAACAAACCCCACTCCCCCTACCCCACCCCATCCCACCCACCCCCCCAAAAAAGAATTGGGAGCAAGGTTTTCTGACATCAATGCCTATTGTCCTAGGCATTTTCAAGTTATCAGCTGAGGTGAACAAACAAAAAATGAGGATTTCAGTCCTGGGCAAATGAGGGAATGATTCAAACATCTGCTTCTTTGCCCCAACTTTGATTTGGAGTTCAATGCTTTGATGAACCTAGCAGCAGCAAGACTTGAGAAGAATAAAGAAGGGCACACCTTCCAGTGCTGCTTCTGCTCAGAGCAAAGCATCACGTTCGGCCCTCTTGCTCTTATTAGAGCTGGCAGAGGCTTCCACAATGCTGTGCAATTTGGCAGTGTTCTCCTGATGGCCACGTGTCGTCCAGCATTCTGTGATCTCCAAGTTCCCACAAACACGGAGCTACTGTTTTCCATGGATGTCCCCAAGCAATTTACCAATCCTGCATGCATTTTTTTTAATAACTAAAAATTGTTTATAAAACCCTGTAAAAGGTTCTGCTTCCCCTCCCCCAGCACCATTGAGATACAACTGGCATACAACGTTTTGTAAGTTTCAAGTGTACAGCTTGTTAATTTAATACATTTATAAATTGCAAATTGATTACCACCACAGTGTTAGCTCCCAGCTCCATCCTATCCCATAGTTACCATTTCTTTTTTGTGGCAATATCTTAGATCTACTCCTGCATGCATTTTCACAGTTCATCTGCCTTTACCCTTCTTTCGTTTCTTAGTCTCCATCCCTTCCTTGATTCTTTGATCTCTTCAATTCCTCCATTTCCCTTTCCTCGCATTCTTTCAGGTCCCCATTTAAAGATCTCATTCTCCTTTCTGCCTTCCCAGCATCAGTTATAATATCCTCTAGACATTTCCTCCTCAGGGACCACTGTACAAAGACGCTCCACAAATAGTCACCATCAGTGACACTGCTCTGTGACCACAATGGACTAGAACCCTGAAAGGGAGATGATACCACCCCTCTTGTAGCAGATGCTGGGTACACCACCCAGATACCCTTTTTGGACCCGAGTGCTTATCCCCCCAGCAACTGGGAGTGATGGCTGTTGAGGGCTCATGGCTGAGTCCCTCTTGAGGAGCTGCCCTCAGCTGAAAGACACCTCCTTGCCCAAGGTTGTACCGTTGCCCCCACCCCCCGACACCCACCAGAGGCAGCTCTCCTCTGATGACGAGCTGATGCAAGGGTCAAACGGCCCAGTCCCCTTGCCTCAATTCATGATGACTTGAGGGACCACCCTGGCTCCAGAACTTTCTGTGGGTCACTTGAGTCCTTCTTACTACCCTATCAGTATTCAGCTTCCCTCACTCCCACACAGGCGGACCTCCGTGAGCCCTTCCTGCCAGACCCTCTGCGTGCAAATCGCAGCCTGAGTCTGCTTCCCAGGCTGTGGCCCCTTCTTTGTGTGATGATGATGATAATGATGGTGATAGAGGTGGGGGTGGTGATGACAATGATAACAGCTCATGCTTATTGAGCACTTACTGTGTGAGGCACTGTTTTGCATGCAGTGTCACACACAACCCACACCAACACCCCATAGGGTAAGTGTGTCACTCTCCCATTTTGGAGATGAGAAAATTGAAGTTCAAGGAGGTCAAGCCACCTACTTGGGGAGGAGCCAGGAAGCTAAAGCTAAGAATTAAATTCATGCCTTGGGGATTGAAGAGGACCACTGGAACAAGTCTTTGGGGAAACCTTTGTTTTAGATTTCATGGTGTCCTGTGTGTTAGCACATCTCCTGGTGGCTGTGAGCACTCAGCCCACACGTCTATAAAACCACTCATCACAGCTTTGTAATCAGCGTTTAGGATTCTATTTCCCTGTGGGAATTTTGAGCCCCCGCTAACTTTGGATAGCCAGTGCCTAATGTATGTTCAGTATATAGCAAGTGTTCAGTGTGACTGATGGGTGGAGAAGTCCCCTCCTTGTAAATGGGCAAATAGAGTGATGGTCTCAAAAGGAGAGCAAAGTGCAATGGTCAAGGGCAAAGCCGCTGCAGTCACATCACTTGCTTTCACACTTTGGTTTTATGAACCTCAGTGTGCCTTGTTGTTGTTCTCTGTAAACAGAGGAAATATCATTTATCTCTTAGCATCGTTATAGTTGTTTGTTATAGACATTAAATGATATCATGCTCATAAAGCACTTAGCATGATGCCCGACACATAGTAAGCACTCCCTAAATGTTATCTGTAACAATTCCTAGCCACAAATAGTTCCTTTTCTCCCCATATTCCATCATCAGAGAAATGAGAATGGGGGTTTGTTTCTAAATACCTGCTAGCCTCTTGTGGGCCCCTCACATAATCACAAGGCCCTACGTGGAGACCTTTCTTTGAAGGGGTCTGCCTCGTCTTGGATGTTCTCCTTCATGGGCACAGCTGACACTGGGCCACGAGACAAGTTTTTCTCAATCCTAATAGCACATGAGTGTGTGTGCCTGGGCTGAAGAGGCTCTCAGAGCTGGGGCAAGGGTGTGCACATTTACAAAAAAAAAGAATAAACACTATGATCCTGCTATGCATCCAGAAAACTGTACTAGAGGCTCGGTTAGGCTGCACCCCTTGTGGTCAGCAATTACTTTTGTGGGGAGGGGAATGAACCGCCATTGCCCAGAAACAGTGAGGTTTCATGGTCTTTACAGAGTACTTGTTACGCATGAGTTAAAAGTGTCTCAGAGAGATTTCATAGAATCCTAAGAGCTCATGATTCAAAGGAACTTAAAACATGTCAGCTAGTCCTGTGTTCTAAATCCCCTCCATGACATCTTTCATGGTCTTCGTAAACAGGAACATGACAGCCTACCCAACATTTTTATCAGCAGTGTGGACATAGAAGTCGATGGCCTGATAACCACATTTTCAGAGAATGTGAATCCAGGAGGAAGAGCCAAGTTTTTAGATGAAAAAATTAGGATCCAAGAAAGAGCCAGGCCAATTGAATGATGACCCTAATCCAATCAGACCACAGATACAACCACATTTAATGAGGGCAAGTATCATCCTTTGGACTGGGATCAAAAAATTCAAATGCCCCAGAGGATAAGAGAGCTTTTCATTTTCTTATTTATTTAATAATCATCTATTAATTTTTACCTTGCCTCATTTCAAAACCAACTTGCAATAGCTTAAAAAGAAACAGTTCAGCAGTGATTCTCTAGGCAGTGCCCAGACGACCGGTAGCAGCATCTCCTGGAGACTTGTTGGAAATGTAAAGGTCTAGACCTCGCCCCAGACCTACTGAGTCGGGAACTCAGGGATCTGAGGGCCCAGCAATCTGTCTTTTAACAAGCCCCCCCCCCCCGCTGGGAATTCTGATACACAATAACATTTGAGAACTGCTGTAATAGAGTTTAAGATTTTTAAAAATGGAAAGTCCAAGGCATTCAGAAAATTAAGAGGAAGTTGAGTGTTAGGATAACCTAGAGAATGAATGACTCAAATCCTACAGTTTAGGGAGCAGGGTGCTACAAATTTGACTCAGAGCTTCCTAATGGCCATTGCAAAGAAAGAAATATAATCAGTTCTACGCTGTTCCAGGCCTGTAAGATCCATACAACAATCCTCATGCTGAGATTTGAAGAAAATTCCTCTATCTTTATGAAGAAGCAAATATATATTGTTACAAATGATATGCTCAATAGTATCTCTTCAGTAGGGAAAACAATGGGTTTCTGAAGGTTATTTCTTTGGTCATCTATCCCTTAATTGGACCAGTGATGGGGCAAGACTTGGGATTTCTACTGAGTAGGAGATCAAATATATGATGGAGCTCTGTATCTATAAAGAAGTAGGCTGCTGGAAGAGGAAGATTTATACTGTTCCCTGACAATAGTTAGAGTCCCATGGTCAGTGTTGAAACTACTGACAACCTGAGGAAGGAACAAGATGGCAAGTTAGAAACCCCTTTCATGTAAACAACCCCTGCCCTCCTTTTCACCTGGAGCAAAAAAGACAAGGGGCCCTTTTCATATCGACTTGTCTCTTCTTTGCTTAACTCTTTCTTTGGGTCAATTTTATCTCAAGCTGTGAAATTAATAAACTATAGCTAGGCTGGTTCTTCTGTCATACACCTAGTGGTATCCTTTAAGAAATTATTTGTGTCTTCGCTAATACTATTAGCATATCCAAAAGAAATTAACAGATCCCAAAACAACAGCTTTGGAGAGAATACACAACAGCCTGCCATGGCTTATGGATAACAGAACGACAGTCTAGCAGTCAAAAATTCAAGCTTGGAAGTTATAGGAAACAGGTTCATATCCCAGTCTGGTTCCCACCTGCACAAGGTACTTCCTCTTCCCCAGGCCTCACCTTCCTTTTATACACAATGGAGATTAAAATGGCCCACCCATTCTCCCTAACATGTAGCATCATCATAATGGGAGACGATGACTCTTGCAGACTCTAGCGGACTCTCCGAGAACACTAGTAGAACACAAAATGAAGGCAGCTAAAGCTCTCTCGCGAGACTTTACAGGGTTGACGCTCATCACTTAATAGATCACAGAAAATGAAGTATAAAGGTCAAGGCTAGCTTGCCTTACTTCCGCTTCTAGAGGGAAGATAAGTACCCCAGGTCGGTGCCTTTTATGAAGACTCCCAGGCATCTGTCCCTCTCTACCTAAGCTTTGCTTTTGATAATATTTTCAGCAGAACCCACAGGATAAAGGGCCATCAGGTGACCAGAGTACGAGAGCTGGGAGGGCTGCAGGGACTTGGCCAATGCCCCACAGCTCACTGAAGGCAGCATCGGAACTGGAACCCATGCACCCTGCCTGCTTCCTTTAGCCATTTCCTTTTAGTCTTCTTGTCCCTGCATCTCGAAAGTATTTGTTGTAGTAACATTTGATTTGCTTGCATTTGAGATTTCGTGGTGTCATGGCATGCACAATAAGCAAGGAGACTGAAGAACTTAATTCAAGCCTCAGTTCTGCCAGGTTCTAAACGTGTGGCCTTCGACAAGTCAGCTTTCTCACCTGAGTCTCTCAATGTTCACATCTGTTTAATGGGAATAAGAATATCTGCACTTCTTGTCTTCCTGGGATTGATAAAGGTTTAATGAGATGTCTGTGAAAGCACACTGTACACTGCACTGTGCTATGCAAACGTACGAGTATGATTATTTAAAGAAACAGTCCCCAAATTTCCCTGTATCTCCTATCACATCCCTCATCCTGTGATTTGAGTTTTTCAGGGTCCCTTTCTCAAAACTCTGCCTCCATGCCTTCAGGAGGCCATAACCCTTTAAGCCTAGCTTTTTACTGATAATTTAGTATGGGAGGAAGGAAAAATAAAAGTCTTATTTAGTAAAATTATACCAATCTTGGAGAAATATGGAAATACCTAGCAGAACATTATGTCAGGCAGTTTCTAGAGCTATTTTTTTTTCTTTTTTCAGTGATCTCAAACATTTAGAAATTAGCTAAGAGAGACGTCTTAATATCCCCTGCTAGGTCGGTCTGAGTCATCAGGCACAGTCATTTGTCACCCCCTAAAAATTTCCAGGGAAAAATCTAGTTATCTTAGAGAATACTAGAGACTATCATTATGAAGATGCACGGCTTGCTATGCCCGTTTTTCTCCTGTTGTGGTAGAAAAGTGTTAGATCTAAGCTTAAGTCCATGGCTTCACCTTTCACTGTGTGGTCTTGGGTAAATAACTTATTATCTTTAAACCGTGTTACTGGTTTCCTCTGAAAAAAACAATGAAGTCAATAATGCCAGTCAAGTGGGCGATTTCAAGTTACTGATTATGGTATTTGTTTTAGTGTGTGTCTGTTGGTTTTATGAGACAGAGGCCACACACATAGCCCAGACGAAGAAGCCCTATTATGAAGATGTGTGAAGTAACCAAGAAACTCTTGGAAATCAGAGAGCAGGAGGCACACGGGGGCTGGGCCTCACCACTTGTAGAGGTGGGGCCCTCCCATTCTAACTCAGCAGTGAAGGTTGGAAAGCCTCATCTTGGTTTAGAGAAAGGCTGCTGGGTGGACTCTACTGCTCTTTGTGTTTTTCTTCTTTTCTTGTAATTCCCCAACCCACTTGCTTTTTCACTTACGCTCTCCTAAAGCGCAGGTCAGTCAGGTCCCTCAAGCTCAGTTCTAGCTCTTGACATCTGTATATTTCTGATACTAAGTTCTTCACTGGCTGCATACTTCCCAATTCATAGCTTTTGAGAAAACGTCCAGCTCTTAGAGCAGCTCCGTTATTTCATGCTAAGAAATGGGTTCCTGCTGAGATTATGAATGGCTCACTCCTCCCAACTGGGTTCTACCACTTGTATCATCAGCGGTCAAAGAGATAAGAAGTTATAAACATGGCACCTTGGGCGTGCCTCTTCAGCGAAGATGGTGGGTCAAGTTCCCATAAAGGGGTAGTACATGCTGTGTGAGGGCTGGGGTTCCAGAATTTGAATCCTGACTTGACAGGTTCTAAAGATGTGACCTTAAGCAAGTTACTTAACCTTGCTGAGCCTTAGCTTTCTCATCTGAGAAACAGGCACGATCGTTATAGTTATAGGAGTATTGCTGAGTTTTGAATAACAAAAGTAAAGCACTTAGCACAGTTCCTGCCACAGGTTGAACCCTCAGTGAATGCCAGCTATATCCATCTCAGGAGGAGGTGTGTGGGCAGGCACCACAAAACAGGTCTGATATAATAAAGGGACTCCATGAACAACTGTTCACCTCCCCTCTGTGTTGAGATACACAATACTGACCCATCCCAGTCCCCCAGGATATATCTGCTTTCTTTCCTGAAGGTGGGTGGCACTCTCCATGACCCTGACGGAATCACTGCATGCCTTACTGAGGAAGTGGGATGCTATAGACTCCGATAATGTCAGTCTAAGCCCTGCTCCCTGGAATTGGGAAGCTGGCTCTCAGTTTACCATCAGTGTGCCCATTTCATGCTGGATGGAGACTGAATGGAGGCAGCCTCCCTGAGTAGCGTAATGAGCATCCAGGATAAAGCCTTCTCCAGGAGGCTGGCACGTTTACAGAACTGTCAAGTAATTTCTCCTGGCAGTTCTCCATCAGGGTCTTGGGAAATCATGGGTTTTCATACAAAGGAAAACACAGTGAGCTAAAATATGTGTGAGATGAGATGGGGTGTCTGATTTGGGACACAGAAAGCCCTTTCATTGTTGTACAGTGATGCATTATTTATTTGGTTGTGTTGGAAAATGGGCTATTGCACAGAAGTGAAGCTAATAGATAGCCGAAGTTTTCTCATTTCAGCTCTGAAGCTATTTTTCACTCCTGTTTAACCAGAGTCTTCCTAAAATGTATCACATACTTCTGCCTTCTTAACAGAAGTTGCAAATTTAAAGGCTAACGTTTACTGAGTACTCACTATGTAGGTAGCACCGCATTTAACTGCTTAACTCTATTAATTTCCGCCCCCCCACAAGCCTGCGAGGTAGGTACTATTATAACATCCATTTTACAGATGAGGAAACTGAGGCTTAGAGAGGTTAAGTAACTAATCCAGGTTACACAGGTAGAGGTGGCGGCATTGGGATTTGTGCCTGGGTCTCCCCAAGCTCTTTAGAAACTGGCCATGTCATTGGAGGACATTTTGGTTAATAAATGACCTTAATAATTATTGACTTTCAAAGTTGGATCTTTGAAAGTCTACACATTTCAGAAATGTGTCCGTTACTCTGAGCACGCCTTGACTGCTTTCTTTTTTTTTTTTTTTTAAAGATTTTTTATTGGGGAATTGGGGGGATGGGAACAGTGCTGGGGAATTGGGGGAAGGGGAACAGACAAGTTGCTGTCGTTTTG
>NW_017731452.1:1025120-1053012 GCF_001890085.2 Hipposideros armiger | reverse complement strand
GGCCGCTCACGCTGGCTGGGGGCTATATAGGGTAGCCCATGGCAACCCACTGCCACAGGGGCTGCAGCCCACGCCGTCGCCGGGGACTCACGGCAGCCCAGCTCCAGGTTGAGCTGTTGTTCAGCATCTTAGTTGTAGAGGGCAGCGTCACTGGCCCTCATATGTGGGATCCGAACTGGGGCTCTCTGGTGTCCCAAACGAGTTCTTAACCGTCGCACCACTCGGCCGGCCCTTGAGCACACTTTTGAAGGAAGTCATCCTCCTCACCAATGTCAATTATCTGGGGATGAGACCAGGTCTCCGGAGTTAGATGCTTCCTTGCCTTCAGAGAGGCCACGGGAGAAATGGGTAAGCTGTGCTTAAGCAATACTTCAAGTTGTCTTGCTTGGAAAAGCAGCTGTGGTCGGTGGGCCATGGGCCAGACCGAGGACTTTGTTTCTACAGCCTGAGTCTTTCGTAGATGGTGGCTTATGAAAACAGGAAGTATATTAGAACCTCATTGGGTGGAAAACATCCATGTTCAGAGGTATGTGTGCCCTCATTTGATTAGTAAATGGGTGTTAAATGCAATTCCCAAGCTCTTTAAAAACACACAGAGTTTGGAGTGTTGGTAGCATCATTAGAGTCAAGTATATGGTTTTCTAAGGGAATGACTTGGATATATTTAATAATTTTCTTATTTCAGAAGTAATAGGTTAGTATAAAATACCTAATAACTTCTTATCCAGAGATAACTGAAGTTTTTGAAACAAATCCTCCAGCATTCCCATATCCTTTGGTCCATCCCTTTGTTCTCTCTTCTTCGAGTCACTCACCTCCAGCTGGATATAATGTCGTCTCTTGAGGGCTCATGTTCATCATGATGAGTGCTGTTTGTGGCACAGTGCTGGTGTAAATGTGTGTGCTGACTGAGGTGTGACAGTGGCTTTGAGCCCTTTTCCATGAGGTCTTTTTTCTCTTTCTTTCTCATAGATTGGCTGATGGCATTGTGCCTGGCTGCTTTCCATGTGTCTCCTTATAACTTCTTCCTAGTGTATTTTTCACCCATGATTAAGTGCTAGAATGGCCAATAACCAGCCTAGTCAATATGTTTTTTAAAGTAAGAGTAAGCAGGCTTGGAGACAGGGCAAAGGGGCTATCTTTCGAATTAGTGTGGCTCTGCATATATGCTGCATATAAATAGCTGCATATAAATAGCCACTGCTATTTTAACTGCCAGAAAGCATTACTTGTCTACTGAGATAATCGAGTTTTGCTTTATTGGTGACATTGGCCTAAGCAACATTACTATTAGGCACACTTTTGCAGAAAGGAAAAAGAAAGGAGAGAGGAATGAGGGGAGGGAGAAAGAGAGAGGCGAGGAAAAGGAGAAAAGCCAGGTTAGTGCTTTTTTTTGGATCTCATTTTGAATTTCTCTCTTTTCACATTTGCTGTTCACAGTGGTTTAAACTTCATTGACTTGATGGTGCGACAAGGGAACATCGACAATCCCCCCAAGACTCCCCTGGTGCCTGGTTTCGAATGTTCTGGGATTGTTGAAGCTCTGGGGGACAGCGTGAAAGGATATGAGGTAACAGTCTGACTTTTGGTGGAAAGGCTTTTGGTCTTTGGCTAACTAAGTGTGTATACCCCCTCCTCCTGCTCATGGCTTCAATTTTCCCATCACCCCAGGCTCAAAAATCAATTATAAAACACAAAAGCTGAGGAGGAATAGCCTCTATTTTTATAATTTGATTCCTTTAAGTATCTACATACTAGTGCATTTAAATGATCATTTATAAATTATTATTTCAGACATTGGCGAAGTGGCATTTTTGGATAAAAAAATGTAAAGCCAAATGGTAGAGGTACCTGACAATGGGACAGAATGGGCCATGGGTTGATGGATTATGGATAGAAAGGAGCACTATATTATTCTGACTATTTTTGTACGTGTTCAAAATTCTCCATAGTAAAAAAAAAAAGAATTTCAATTGGTGAAAAGATGTATGATCCTTCCTACCATTATAATGCAAATAAAATAGAATCCAGTCTATAAAAACTGAAAAACTGTGGGCAAATCAATTGCACAAAACTACCGTAGTTTGGAGTCAGGAAAACCAATGGAAATCAGGTACAAGAGCTCTCGCTTATAACTAAGTGCTTCCCAGGGAGATGTGAATGAAGCTATGATAATATCTGAGAACCCGCTATAACCAGAAACATAGGCACGTTATCTTTTTTAGGCTCACCACAACCCTGCGAGGTAAAGATTGTTACTATCTCCTTAGGGATGAGGTTCATAAGGGTTCAGTGATTTTCTGTGCGGTCCGAAAGGTGATTAGTTGTAGCTGAACCTGGGTTCATGTCACCAGAGCCTTTTCACTCTTCATAAAATCTCTTAAAATGATCTTTACCCTGCTCCCAACCTGCAAATGTTGCGATATTAAATTCAGGAAGAAAAAAATCCTATAACATGCAATGCCCAAACGCCCTTGGAATTGAACTTGAGCCTGCTGCTCAGTCTCAGTGCATCTGAGCCTCCGTGTACTCTGACAAAATATCAGTAGGCTCCAAATTCATTATGATGAATGTCTGGAAATCTCATCCCACCCGTCAATGGTTTTGTCAATGGTTTCCAGATAATACAGCAGGAAAATGTTGAGAAACAAAAAGTAAATACGCTTTTTTTTTTTCGCTTATGACTTCACATTTTCTGTCCCCAGCTAAACAATGTAACCAGAGGCAGCACCATCTCTCCCTGAAAATGCTGCATATAAGAAACATTATCTGCCCTCCACAACTCCCCATGGTCCCAAAGGACAAGATCATATTACTGACTCTATTCACCCTGCACAATAAACAACGCATTATCTTAGAATATAACAGTAGATAGGGACATTATTGGTACAGGGTACCAAAAAAATGTATACACATTTTAAGGGATATTATCTTTGCTCAAGCAGTAATTTGCCGAAATCAGAAGTGTCTGGATGCTGATGGTAACCACTTTGAGCATCTCTTGTAATTGCAGAAGTCAAATGTGACTTGTATTCATCTCTTGCTACTGGTAATATATTGAGTATTACAATTAATACAGTTTTTCCTTCCTTAAAATGTATATACATTTTTGGGGCACCTTCTGTATATTTTGCCTTCTATATGATCTTTCTTTGGCTACTTAACCCTGACTTGCTTATTGTCAAACCCACCCTTCACCCCACTTCCCTCCAGTGACTTTCAGCTGCACAAATGAAAGAAACCATCTCCAGGTTTCCAGTCAGGGTGTGATTTGGGAGAAAACCAATACTAACATTCTCTCTATCATTTTGACTTAAGATTTTTTAATCATGTTGGAGATGCAATCCCATGCAGCAACATGTTGAATAGCTCTTTTGGTTGATCGATTGTGAGAGAGGCTTGAAAAGTTATTGCCAGAGGCACAGCAGTATGGGAATAATTTCAGCTCCGTCGCCTAGGACTAGTTTTTCTTTTTTTCCTTAATAAAATCAAACCATGAAGTGAATTAGATTTTTTTTTTAAGTTGCCTACCTTTGGACTCTGGGGTTGGGGCTGATCTGATGGCTTAGCCACTTTTTTCATTTTGACAATGAGATGGAAATGATGGAGCAAACGTAAATGAGAGACATGGAGCAGTCAGCCCTTCTGTGATGACTGTGACCATCCCTGTTCAGGGGGTTGAAATATTCTTCATTACACTCTGTGTTGACACTGCAGGCCATTGGCTATTCTCGGGTATTGAGTCTGTACCTTTGGGTTTTCATGATTCTGGGCAAAAGAAGATGCCAGAGTTAGACCTTAGTGGTCCTCTGGTCCAAGCCATTGGACCAGTTTAAGACGATATTCCCAACATTCATCATTTGGTCTTCAACCTTCCCAGGGATTAAGACACTCGCTGCCAGTGGGACAGCCTCTTCCTTGCGTCAGTTTCCTCATGAGACAGCTATTCCTTCTGATTCATGAACTCTCATGGGTCTATATTTAGCTTTTGATTAAACTGTGAGTTCCATGAGATTAGGAACCAATCTGTTTTAAGAGTTAACGTTGATTGTGCTTTCCTCATTTTACATGCACAGTGCCAAGTGCATTTCATGCACATTATGTCATTTAATCTTCATAAGAACCCTTTCCTAATATTATACTTGTTTTAGAGGTGAGGAAACTGAGACTGAAAGAATTAAGCCAACATTCCCAGCCTTGGGAGGCTCCCCTGTTTTACACCCTTACATAACTTCATGTCTTCTTTGCAGCATTTATCTCAGGTGTGATAAATGAATTATTTGTATCTGCGTCGGCCTACCTAGATTCAGACCCTGGCCTAGCTGCTCTCTAGCTACAAAGCGTTGGGCATGTGCTTTAATCTCTCTTTGCATCAATTTAAATATCTGTAAAATCTACGATCATTCATCCGTGATATGGGACTCTTACACAACCCTTCTCATAGGAGGCTTTTGTTGTTGTTTGTTGAGTAGGGGTAGAAGAGAAATGCTAAGCTACAAAGAAATTAAAACAGTAGAATTAATTATAAATATATATACAAAAGCCATTAATTTATTAAAAGTTCACTATGACCACAGGTATTTGAATATTATATTTGGAAGTCATAGTTCAAGCCACTAACATACCAAATAGCAGAATGGCTCACTTTAACTATTAATAGCACTTAGAAGCTCCTACAAGCTATTAATATTAGCTCATTTATCTGTATTTCCCCTTAGTAATGATACGCTATGAAAAAAAGCTTAGCATACCATCAGAACCACTTTAAATGGATGACAGCTCCCTTTTTTTTTTTTTTTTTTTTGCTTAGTATCTGGCTATATAAACTATCGATAAAAAGAACATAGTATTCAGCCAGCCTTAATAGGGGTCTTATAAAGATTACAAGAGTTGAAACATGTGACACCCTTAGGACAATGCCCGCCATAGAGTACTTGTGCGATAAATGTTAGTTGTTCGTCACACCTGGAGGCTGCTATTTCGCTTTAAGGCTGGTTGCCCTTGTGCAGACTCCTGCACTTAGATGTATGTGACTCTTCTCATGCACCATGTTCACGTCCACTGTGATTGGTAACCAGAGTTAACGTTTGATACAAATGCCACAGTGAGCTAGCCAGACAGGAAATCCATGTGGGTGGCAGAGAACAGACCAGAGGAGATTTGATGCCTCACCCTGCCCCTTTAACCTTCCTTGTAGCTCCATTTTCCTCAGCTCCAACACAGAGAGATAAGATGAGAGGTTGAATCAGTAAAGGGACCTTCCAACACTAACATCCCATGGAGGAGGAGAGAGCCTGCCTTGAAATTGGGAGGCAGGTCAGGTGTGCATATTTGAGGTGGTTTTGTTTTGTTTTGTTTTCCCTCTGGGAAAGAATCTATAGTTTTCATTAGATTATTGAGTATTTAAGAAACTCCTCAGAAAAAGGGATGAAACCTCTGCTAACCCTGTGCTTCCCTCTGCCCAGATTGGGGACCGTGTCATGGCATTTGTCAATTATAATGCCTGGGCAGAGGTGGTCTGCACACCTGTGGAGTTTGTCTACAAGATCCCAGATGGCATGAGCTTCTCCGAGGCTGCTGCGTTGCCCACAAACTTCGTCACAGCCTACATGATGCTGTTTGAAGTTGCCAACCTCCGAGAGGGGATGTCTGTGCTCGTGCACTCGGCTGGTGGTGGCGTGGTAAGTTGACTGCGTGTGAGTCCTCTTCCTTCTTCCTCAAGGTCATGGCGATGAAAGTGGGGTGACACCCAAGTGACAATGAGATGCCTAGGTGAGCTGTGTCCGTTCGTAGGGATGACCTCTGTAGTTCTGATGAAACTCACATGGATGGAGGAGCTCATATAGATGGTTGCGTTGGGGACAGGGTGAGCCTCAGAGATGGTTTCTCTGGAGTTTGGGAGGGTCTCCGAGATGGCATGTTAGGTAGGACTCAGTGAGTCTCAGAGATGGTTTCTGTCGAGAAGCACCCTGAGTCTTGGTGTCAATCATGGTGAGATGCCTCATGGTTCTGAACCACTATTATTTGAAATGCCAATGATTTACCGTTTCAGTAAATTGCCATGGATTCCAGATTGTTCCCATGTTAATGACATCTTTATTCATCTGTGTTCTGATATATTTCCTTGAGTGGGAGAGAAGCAGAGCGAGATTACACTGGCACCATGGGGATTACACATCAACCTAAGTACGCCCGTGAGGGCGGCTGCATATGCGAATGCCATCTATCAGGTGTGTCTTTGACAAAGGGGAAAATAATGGAAATAAAAATTGCTGCTCTGGAGTTCAGGGATGGCAGTAATTTCTTCCATGATTTGGATGTGTCTCGGAGCTAGTCACTCAGGACATACTGCACACCTGCCACACGCACACACTGTGTACCCATCACGGTCTACTGCGGCTGGGGTGGAACTCTAGTCTTTCTGAGAGTGAGAGGTATTACTCATGAATTCAACAAGTATTTATTGAATACATATGATGTTCTGGATGCAATGGCCCAGAAATAAATAAGAGGAGGTCCTGATATACCATCTATAATACTAGGGTTTGAGATGTTCTCAGTATTGGGTGGTTTGATGAATCAGAGATGAGCTCTTATGGTTCAGTCTGTCTTGAAGATATTTTCACTGGAGGTTAATGCTAACATTGATTTTTTTTTTTAAATCTTGGCTTTCTACAATTATTGAAACCCTACATAATATAAAGCAGATTTCTGTTTCTGTTTTCCCTTTCTGAGAAGGCAAGCCCACATATGAAATACAGGAAGGCAAAGAGATAAAACTTTAAGGAATGCCTTAAGAGGAATATCTTCAATCACTTTAGCAAAATGTGCTGATGCCTTTTGACCATGAGTAAAGATATAATAAAAGCTAAACATCCCTTAGAAAAGAAATGAATGTCAGTGCCAGTTAATCGGCTAACAGCAAGCAAGCCATTTAGAATTCTGGCATTTATGATCCTAGTGTGCTCCGCATACAAAGCATTTGAGACTTGTTTTCATATTATCAGCATACGCGCCAATCTTTACGATGGTGCTAAACTCAGTTCTGCTGAGATTCAGTGCTTAAACACTGGTGCTGATGATATTTTCTTTCATGTTTTTATTATTATTTTTTTTTCATTTGAGTTTGTTCCTGGAACAAAGAGGAAGGTGTCAGGAGCATGTCTCTCACAAAAGAGAAAAAAATCTTGGGAAATAAAAATTTTTACAGTGCCTTATTCTAAGCTTACAGACATGACCACAGTAAGAACTAAAATGTGAAACAGATGAAGGAGCTGGGGAAAAGGACCATGAGGGTGGGACTATCAGTGGGTGTATATAATGCAGGCTCCGATACCCTAATGCTTTGCTGAACATGGACGACTGTCTTGGTTCTTAGCTTCCTAACAGTGTGCAAAAATAAGGAAAAATGACCAGCCGCATGGACTAATAATCATTTGATAGAAATAAGCCAGTTACTATTAAGGAAAACCATCATAGTACGGGTTTGGAGACTGAGGGAATATTTCCCTGTGGTTTCTCAGAAGAAATGGATGCTGACGTGCAAAGAACATCCCCAACAAAACTGCCACAGTAAATGCAACTATTGCCAAGATGCTTTTTCTTAGGGTGTACCCCTCATGTAGTCTAATGACACCAAAGTAAAGCAAAATTTAGTGAAAGCAATTATCCTGGGGTCAAAAGGATGCGGTATGGCTTAATCTGTGGCCAGCTTAAAAGTATGGTTGGACCGCCCATCTCTCAGGGGAGTGGGTCTCCCCAAAAGCATTTCTCCCAACGAATGTTTGATAGGTAGTATGCAGCACTGAGCTTGAGGCTACCATTAGAGGAAAGATTTGGCCAAGTGTACATCCATGTATGTGAACACTCAACCAAGTTGGGGTGGACTTGACACTGTCCTGTAAAATCGAAGGAGTCCTAAGGAGAGCCCAGACCACTCCACTGCCTCACAGTGGAAAGGCCAGTGAGTCACCCCAGGCCAAACTAGATTCCTTCCAAGAAGACAACCAGCCATTGCTCTCATGAAGGGGGCGGGGGAAGGAGAGGGGAGCTCGCAGGGGGGTACTTTTATTTATCTCTGTTACCCTGGAGAGGAATGCAGGTGCTCCCCATCACTGTTAGACAAACCTCATAAGTGCAGCCACTGGCTGCATGGTTGCTGTAGGAGGCAGGATAATGACCTCATACCTGGCACCAGTGGGCATGATACCTTACACGGCAAAAGGAATTGTGCAGCTGTGATTAAGTTAAGGCCCTGGAGATGGAGTGATTGCCTTGGATTACCAGTAAGCCTAATGTAATCACAAGGGTCCTTCAAGATAGAAGAGGGAGGATGAAGAGTCAGATTTCTTCTGAGAAACCACAGGGAAATATTCCCTCAGTCTCCAAACCCATACTATGATGGTTTTCCTTAATAGTGACTGGCTTATTTCTATCGAATGATTACTAGTTCACGCGGCTGGTCACTTTTCCTTATTTTTGTACAGTTAGGAAGCTAAGAACCAAGAGATTTAAAAGATGCTGCACTGCTGGCTTTGATGATGGAGGAATCCCCACGAGCCAAGGAATGCGGGTGGGTTTGAGATGCTGGAAGAGGCAAGGAAATGGATTCTACCCCTGGCGCTTCCAGGAGGAAGAGAGCCCTGCTCACACCTTAATTTTAGCCCAGTGACTTTTTTTTTTTTTTTTACTTCTGATCTTCGGAACTGTAATATAATAAATCTGTGGTGTTTTGTTTTTGTTTTTTGAGACACTGAGTTTCTGGTAATTTGTTACAGAAGCAATAGGAAACTAATACAGCCATTTTGCTGGGCTGACCCCCCTTTTCACTGGGGAGAGCCCACAGAGACTAGAAGAAAAGCAAGTAGCAAGTAGCAGAACTAGGGTTCACACCCTAACCTCGCTGATTCCCAAACCTACTCTTTCCATTCCACAACCTAGAATGTTGGGGGAACTGAAGCCATTCGTTCCTCCATTTATTCACCCGTTTAACAAATATCTGTTGAACTTCTACCAAGTGCTAACTACAGACATTTTAAAGAGCCAAGAGACTGTGGCCTGGGCACTTGTTTCCCTGCTTGATATTCTGAGGTGACAAAGAAGGTTAAACCTAATTAGCATAAAGTTTTCTAAACTGATTTAATATTCTGCGTGCAGTTCTAATGATGCCAAGACTTCTGTTTGATTTGTATCTGGGATGGGGAATTTGCAGAGAAAATAAGAAATGCCAGCCTAAACTGTAGCTTTGAAAGAAACGTTGATACAGTATAGGAAAATAATTTGATCCATAGCAAGTTTCTTTCTCAATGGAATGGCCCAGTGTCGACCCATCTTTGATGACACTGTTTTCCTCTGACAATAGCACAACGAGATGATTTGAGAGGGTAATGCCCCTAAATCACATCTTTCAAACCTGGTTAAAAATGAGCTTATAATATTTTAAAGGAAAAGTAACAAAATAAGCAACCTAGTGGGGCTCAGGTCGGGAACTTCAAGATGAGGGTTTTGCTGCCAATCTGATTTAACAAGCTACTATGACTCTGAGTATCTTGATTGGGGATGTGCTCAATTTTTGGAGAGTAACATTACTGTTACTATAGGGTTGTTTGCACCTATGTCTGACGTTTGATGCTTTCCAACTTTTAGAGTCCTTTTACCTTTTTCATCATCTCCTCTGAACAGAGAGAGTAGCAGCCTGATTTGGGCCACAGATCTTGGAAAGGAAAGCAGACCTTAACTTTCAGACAGCTTAGTCAGCTACTACTCAATCATTCAATTCTATTCATTATGGTTGGGCATTTCCCAGTGTCATTCGAATCACTTCTAAAGAGAGATCACAGAAGGGAGGGGCAGAATCTATAGAGGGGGCATCATGAGGCTCCCTGACCTTATAGATGGGCCTGTGCGCTAATGGTCCTCCCTGAATGACTGACTGACCATCCAGTATTTTAACATTAAACTCTGAGAGCCTGGGCTGAGTAGGAATCCTCAGTGGTTGGGGGATGGATATACTGGATAGTCATTCAATTTCAGCAGAAACGACAAGACCATCTGCACAACCACTATAGAATACTTTGTGGAAAACAGTAACCATCATTGATCATGAAAGGCACCAGCTACCCAAGCCAGCAACCTAAGAATTGTGGTTAGCTCTTCGATGTGCTCCAAGTTCCCAAATCCCATGGTTCATCCTTTTATGTGTTCACTCATCTAATGCATATGTACTGAGGGGACTGTTTGGTTCAAGACATTGAATGAGGCACTAGGTATTCAATAGAGAATATGACAGAGTCTCTCCTTCCAATCAGAAGTTCTGTTAATCAAAGCTGGGCATGTAAATCAAACAATTATGTGAATAAGGCCAAGTTCTATGAAAGAGAGATACAAGGTGATATGAGTGTTTATATTGGGTTGTCGGAAAAGTCATGATGCATTTTTGCAACAAAAAACAGAAAAAAATACATCATGATTTTTCCGACAACCCAATAGTAGAGACCTGCCCCGGGATAGAAGTGGGGGGTGAAATCAGGGAAGGCTTTCCTAAGGAAGTGGCATTTGTACTCCAATCTGAGGCTAATAAGCAGGTAAATGGACAAGGGTGGAGGTGGAGATGGAGGGGAGGACAAACGTGAGTACTGGAGGTGGGGTGTGGGCATTCATGAGAAGTGGAGGTGGAGCCAGACAGGCTTTCATATAATGAATTTCAGACAATAGGACATTTCTTATATCTTCCTGCCTTTCCCTGTCACATCGACTGCTGTTTTACTTCTGGTCCCCGTATCTCTCACCCAGATTACTGCAGCAGCCATTGAACTGGCTTCCTGCCCCCAGTTTCCTCTCTCTTAAATCAGCTTTTTACTCACAGCCAGAGTGGTTTTCCCAACACACCAGTCTGCCCTTGTCACTCCTTGCTTGGAATCAATAGACTCCCACTGTTGTCAGGGTAAAGTTGTTTTTAGCTTCCTGGCACAAATGGCCCTCGTCATCTGAACCTTCTCCCTCTCTCTGTCTGTCTTTCTCTGGCCACTTCTCCATATTCCTTTTATTTCACTAATACAGAAGGGCTTGCAGCTTCCACAGTGGTGTGGCCAAGATGGCTGCCCACCAAGCTCTGTGCTCTCCTTCTGCAGATAGAGTCGTTGCTGGTATGTAACTGCCCAGCCAGACACTGCATTTTTAAGCCATCTTCCCCCTCTTCTGCCCCTGCATCTAGCTGGAGCCACGCACCTGAGCTGGAGCCAGTGGGGTGAGAGCAGAAGTCACATGATATGTATCACTTCCAGGTCTGCCCCTTCTGATGAGATCCTCCATGCGCTCTTCCCAGTTTCCTGGCAGATGTCAAGTGTGACCTTGGGAGCACATGTAAAGATGGCAGAACCTGCACCCTCCCAGGAACCTTAACAACTGCACTTTCATCCCTGATCCTGTCCCTGCCCCACTGCTATTGAGACTTTATGTGAGAAAGGAGAAGAAAGTAGCTCCTGTTATCTTAACTACTGACATCCCAGGGTTACCTGTTGAAGCAGCTAGCGTTCCCTTTACTCCATGCACAGGGCATCTGATGTTTCGCCTCTCCAGTCTGCACCTTCCTTCTCCCTCTGCTCTCCTAAGGGTGATGGCTAAGGCAAGGGCCCTGGAGTCAGACAGCCTCTGTCCAAAGCCCACCCCCTTGGGCAAGCTACTCAATTTCTCAGTTTCCTCATCCGCACAGTGGGAACAATGACAATACATTTATTCCTCAGAGGGTTTCTATGCATGTTAAATAAGCTGATGCTTAGAAGGCACTTAACATTGGGGCAGGCATAAGGTAGGTTTCAGCTATTATTATTGTTGATATGAATTATTGATTTACTCATCTTATCCTCTCACCCAGCCTATAAGCCCCTCCAGCAACTGGGTCTCATGCTTTTTGTGCCTGTTTCCTGCCACATGATAAACACAGTCAACATTTGTGAATCAAAAAGCTGTTGCAAGCCATTTTTCTATGTTCTAGAAAAGCTATCTGCTGAGCTAAGGAGGGCCCTGTCATTGCGTTAATCCCAGAAAAAAAAAAAACAACCTTCCTGGTGATCTTATAAATCTCAATCTATTAAGCAGTCTTCAGTGCCCATGCTCACACCCTCCCACATTCTGAATATTCTTCCCAGATTTTGTCGCTATTCAGTGTGCACCATCAGTTAAGTGAGGCCCCCTTTCATGGCTCCTGGTGCTGCCCCACCCAGCACCCCCTCCATCATCCCATGGTCCACCTATGCTCAGTCTGTATCCTTTAGCACCACAACTAGCAGGCACCACAACATGCATGAAGTCTCAGAGCAGGAAGAAAACAAAGACAGACGCGAACTTGTGTCAAACACTAGCTGTGTACTAGACTCTTTGAAAACATTATTCATTTAGTCTTATAACAACCCTCCCCCCCATTGGGTAGTATGTGACAGTGAAGAGATCAGATCCTGAATTCTAGAGTGAGAGACTCCATAGGTTTAATCCCAGTTCCACCTTCCCAACCCCTCTAAGACTTAATTTCCACATCTATAAAGTGGGGTGATATTAGTGCCAGCCTTACATGGTGAATGTGGAGCATGCTTGGTACATGATAATTGCCCAATGAAACTTAGCTGTTCTAATTTTCATGTTAAGAGGTCCAATGTTGTTCCCCAGGCTGCCATGTTAACTAATAGGGAGGTCATATTTGAACCCAAATATCCAGTGCCAGGAACTCCTGGTCCAGCGTCCTTGGCACCACACCACAGCAGCAGCCTCAGGAATAACTGCACTTCCTTCATTGCTTGTGCTTGCCCCACCTTGAGCTCCCAGATGACAGGGACCTCTCATAGCAAGACCTCGTGGTCCCCAGGGGCCTGCGACTGTAGGAAATGGAACCTTTGAAAATTTAAAGAGAACAAAGTGGCTCTATCTTATCCTTCATGAATAATCAAAGAGATGAGGATTAACTGTATCTCAGCATCAGCAGGAAGGGCTGTGTCCTGGGGACTCACCGGAATAGATAAGACCCTGAAAAATAGGTCCTTACCCTCCTAAATGTCAGGGATGCTTCAGAGACACATCATGGAGCAAGGCCCTACCTTCCTGCTTCTGGGAACCTCTGATGCTGGCAGCCAGTGTCTTGATTCTTCACATGTCAGCAAAATGCCTTAGGTTAAGAAAAACTGGATCTAAAAACATGTCTTCCAAGCTATGTCTATGCCTGCAAAAGCCTCACTTGATCTTTAGTCTAGTTGCTTTTAACTCTTTTAGAGTAAATCATGACTGAGTCAAAGAAACAATCTTTATCATAAATATTATAAAGATTGAATTTGGCCTCTGAGACACGATTCATTCATTCAATATTAGTTGAATAAATATATCAGTTCATAAGGGGATAACAGCTAAAATAGATTGAGCCCAGTAATTTACATATACTGTCTATGAGGTAGATACTATTATATCCTCACTTTAATGGAGAAAACTGAGACACAGAGAGGTTAAGTAACTTGCTCCAGGTCACACAGCTATAGAGAGGAAGAGTTGGTGTGTGAGCTCTTTGAATACAGAGCCCATATTTTTAAGTACAGGGCTGTGCTGACAGGTAGGCAGTGCTGACAGAAGCCCTGGTTTTGCTTAGAGTGAGCGGGAATAGATTCCACACCATGGTTTTTGTTAGTGGGCTTTCTTCTCCATGTACTGAGGACAACCATAGGTTGCCCAGGAGCTGAGGCATCCTCAGGAGGACACAGCTGAGTTCTAGAGGAGTCAGGCAGAGTCAGCACTGGAGCTGCCCTTGATGTTAAATATCCAGCTGAAATTAAGCCTCAGGTTGCCATGTCCATGAAGGCAGGGATGGTGGGATCTCATTATCCCTGTATCCTGAACACTGAGCCCAGTGTCCAGCACACTGGTGTTTCTTGAAAAATATTTGTAGAGGGAATGAAGGAAGAAAGAGAAAGGAGAAAGAAAGGGACCAAAAAGGAGGCATTTAGGTTATGGAGACAGTGTGGAACTTAAGGGTCCAGATTCTTGAAATCCAGAGCTGGTTTTCTTCTTATGTTCTCTGGTTTCCAGATGAGAGACCTTGAACAAGTACTTTAACTTCCTTGGGTCTTGTTTCTTCATTTATAAAAATGCATATAACACCTAGCTCCTAGTTTTTATATGGTGCTTTAAAAGAGGATTATGTAATGGGCTTAACATGCTATCTGGCACAAAGAAAACTCATATGGCAGCTGCTATTATTACTATCATCACATTATTATGATAATTTGATTAGAAATATTACCCAACAGTACTCTGGCCACTGTTTTTATAGCCAGAATCAAAAGAGCAGCAAATAGAGGGAGATCCAAGATGGTGGAATAGATAAACACTGCGCCTGCTTCCTTCCGTGAAGACAAAGAGAGAATCCTAAAAGCAGTAAGAGAAAGGCAGCTAGTTACTTATAAGGGAACACCCATAAGATTGTCAGATTATTTCTCAACAGAAACTTTGCAGGTCAGGAGAGATTGGCACAAAATATTCAACATGATGAAAAGCAAGGACCTACAACCAAGGGCACTCTACCTAGCAAAGCTATCATTTAAAATCAAAGGACAGATAAAGAGCTTCCCAGACAAGAAAAAGCTCAAGGAATTCATCACCACCAAACCAGTATTACAAGGAATATTGGAGGGAATTCTTTAAGACTGGAGGGAAAAGAGATCAAAATTATGAATAATAAAATGGCAATAGCTACATATCTATCAACAATTACTTTCAATGTAAATGGATTAAATGCTCCAATCAAGAGACATAGGACAGCTGAATGGATAAGAAAACAAGACCATTACATATGCTACCTACAAGAGATTCACTTTAGATTGAAAGACAACACAGATTGAAAGTAAAGGGATGGAAAAAGTTATGTCATGAAAATGGACAGGAAAAAAAAAAAAGACCTGGGGTACCAATACTTATACCAGAAAAAACAGACTTAAAAACAAAGGCTATAATAAGAGACAAAGAAGGACCCAGTAATCCCACTTCAGAATAATTATCTGAAGAAACCCAAAACATGACTTCGAGGGGACCCGTGTATCCATATGTTCATTGCAGTATTATTTATAATGGCCAAGATGTGGAGGCAGCCTGGGGTCAATGAAAGACTGGATGAAGAGGAGGTGGTACATATATACAATGGAATATTGCTCGGCTATGGAAGGGAATGGGTTCGTGCCATCTGCAGTGGTATGGCTGGACCTGGAAGGTACTGTGCTGAATGGAGTGTCAGACAGAGAAAGACAGATGCAGTGTGATTTCACTTATATATGGAGCCTAAAGAACAAAATAAACAACAAAAAAACAGAAACAAACTCATAGATACAGAAAACATTTTGATGGTTGCCAGATTGGAGGGGGTTATGGGTGTGGGTGCAAAAAGGGAAAGGGATTAAGAAGTACAAATTGGTTGTTACAAAGAAGACATGGGGATGTGGGGTATAGCATAAAGAATCGACTCAATAATAACTATATATAGTGCCAGACGGGTAGATTTGTTGGGGTGCTATGGGAGGGGGTTGAGTGGAAGGGTGAAAAAGGTGACGGCATTCAGAAGCACAAATTGGTAGTTACAAAATAGTCATGGGGATGCAAATTATTACACAAGGAATATAGTCAATTGTATGGTAGTAACTATGTATAGTGCCAGGTGGGTACTAGATTAGTCAGGGGGATTGCTTCTTTTTTTTTTCTTTTTTCTTTTTTTCTTTTTTTTTTTTTAAGATTAAGGGTTTTTTTTTTTTTTTTCCTAGCTGAGCCATCCTGCCACCTGTTGGCTGCTCAGCGGCAGCTCAGCTTGGGCCGGGCATCGAACTGCTGTTGCTCAGAGCTCACACTCTTGAGTGAGCACTTAACCAACTGAGCCACTCGGCCGGCCCTAGGGGGATTGCTTCTTAAATTATATAAATGGCTAACCACTATGCCACACTCCTTCCATTAATATAAAATAATATTGCATGTCAACTATAATTGAAACTTTTTAAAGGGGAGGGAAGGTAAAGAGGAATCAGGTCCAAGTTTTCAAGTATGACACAAATAAGTTGGAGAGATCCAAGATGGCGGAGGAGATAAACGCCGTGCCTGCTTCCTTCCGTGAACACATTAAAATTACAACTAGATTATAGAAATGTCAACCTGGAGAACCACCTGAAGTCTAGCCAAAAATAAGTCCTATGACTAAAAATACAACGAAGAAGACTGGTTGTGGGAGTAGAGACAGGGAGTGGGTCCCAAACTCCCTGTGGCAGTTGAGAATCAGGCAGGAAATCACAGCCATGAAGGTTCCCCTCAGAGGGACCAGGGAGCCCAGCCCCCCACACCAGACTCCCCAGCCTGGAGAACTGGTGCCAGGGAGAGAAGCCCCCACAACACGTGGCTGTGAAAAACAATGGGGATTCTGCCCATCGGGGTAGGACGGAAGGCTGAGGGAAACCTAAACGTCTTTTTAAACGATCCGGCCCACGCACAGACTCACTCGTTTGCAGGTACTCACCTTGGGCTCTGGCGGAGGGAGGGTGGCGTTGGAGACATATGAAAGGCCAGACTGAGGTCTGTGGGTTTCGGGGGAGGACTGGAGGACAGTCAGCATTCTCCCTGTGTGAGATCTTCCTCCGGTGCAGCGGGCAAACGGGCGCCATCTTTACTGTGTTGAGCCCGCCCCCTACGCTTACGGCCAAATCTGAATCTGATTGGCTGGTGAGCTCTTCTGCTCCATCCTGCTGATTCACTGGAACGCTCTCTGCCCCACCCAACTCCTCCAACTCTAGAGGCACTTTTTCCCAAGCAGCCAGCCCAGCCCACGGTGCACTCTTTCTTGGAAAACTATGCTAGTCTGGCTGGCCCCTGGCAGGGGGCAACTGGCCACAGTGTGCTCTGAGACTTTTGCTGAATAGCTCCAGGCTCAGCATTGGCACCAAACCAGAATTTACATTAACCTGGTGACCACAACTATTCCCACTCTAGTGACACCCTGGGACCCTGCCTCACCCCACTTGCATACTGCATGAGGCTCTATCAGTGGCTGAACCTTAAGGGAACCAGCAGGGGGCAGCAGGAATTGGGGTGTCCTGAATTTTTGCGGAGCTACCCCAAGCCCAGTACTGGTGGCAAACATCCTCCGTTCATACTGTGGTCTCCCCCACGTGTCTCCACATTAAGCACAGGCAGCGAACAGCTGTGGATTGCTTTGTAGCTCTTACCTAGTCAGTCACAGGTAGTAGCTGACCTGGGCCTGCACTGGAAACCCTGCCAAGAGGCTCCAGAACCAACATACTTGGAGATTGGCTTCAGACCACAGCAGTGCACCACCCAATTAGACCCAGAAGCAGCACACACAAAGGGTGGTCTCAACAGGCACCAGAGCCCACTGGGGCAAATCTCACTCAGTGGGATAAACCCCTCCCACACAGTAGCCCATAAGCTGTGGACATGGCCAAACCCCACAAGCCAGTCAGCCTAAGGGTCAATCCCACCCACTAATGTGCCAATAACATTCAAGGCTCAACTACAATGGAGGGCACACACACTCACAAAAGGGACACCCTGGAACACCTATAGCAGGTGACCAGGGAGACTGTGTCAGGGCCCCACAGGACACCTATTACATAAGGCCACCCAGCCAAGACTGGGAGACATAGCAAATCTGCCTAGTATACCAAAACAAACACAGAGAGGCAGCCAAAATGAGGAAATGAAGAAACATGTCCCAAATGAAAGAACAGGATAAAAATCCAAAAAAAGAACTAAACGAAATGGAGGCAACCAACATACCAGAGACAGAGTTCAAAACACTGGTTATAAGGATGCTCAGGGAACTTGTGAGAACTTCAACAAAGAGACAGCAAGCATAAAAGAGGACATAGAAGCCATAAAACAGAACCATAAAAAAGAAACGTGCATCCATGTGTTCACTGCAGCATTGTTTACAATGGCCAAGATGTGGAGGCAGGCTGGGTATCTGTGGATGGAAGAATGGATGAAGAGGAGGTGGTACGTATATACAATGGAATATTGCTCAGTTATGGAAGGGAATGGGTTCTCACCATCTGCAGCGGCATGGCTGGACCTGGAGGGTGTTGTGCTGAGTGGAGAATCAGGCAGAGAAAGACATACACAGTGCAATTGTGCTTATATGTGGAATCTAAGACCAAAATTAACAAACAAAACAGAAATAAACTCATAGATACAGAGAACATTTTCATGGTTGCCAGATGGGAGGGGGTTGGGCGTATGAGTGAAAAAAGGGGAAGGGATTAAGAAATACAAATTGGTTATTAAAACTAGTTATGGGTATAGCATAAGGAATACTGGCAATAATATTGTAATAACTATGTATGGTGTCAGATGGGTAGATTTGTTGGGGTACTAGATGGGAGAGGGTTTGAGGTTCAGGGTGAAAAAGGTGAAGGGATTAAGAAGTACAAATTGGTAGTTGCAAAATAATCATGGGATGTAAAGTACAGCACAGGAAATATAGTCAATAATATGGTAATAACTATGTATAGTGCCAGGCGGGTACTAGACTAGTCGGGGGATCACTTCTTAAATTATACAAATATCTAACCACTATGTTGTACACATGAAATTAACATAAAATAATAGTGAATATCAAGTGCAACTGAAAAATTTTTAAAGGGGAAAGGGTGAATGGGAATAAGAGATTCAAATTTCCAGGTATAAATCAAATAAGTCATGGAGCCTGTATATAAGTCATGTATATTATAATATACAGCATGGGGAACATATCAATAATATTGCAATAGCACATAGGTGTTAGATGGTTGCTGTACTTATCATTTTGATCACTTCTTTAGGTATATAAATTTTGAATAATTATTGTGTACCCCTGAAACTAATATAATATTGTACGTTAGCTATATTTTTAATTACAAAATATTAAAAAAGAAAAAAAAGAGCAGCCAATAGGCTAGCCAACTGGCGCTGGTTGTTCAAACATAGAGCAAGGGGCAGATAGATAAAGTGATAAAGTCAATGTCAGCTTCCCCTGTGTCTCCTCCCTGATGGCGGGCTGCTCAGTGTACTCATGTATTAGTGGGGTTGTCACACAAGCCTCTTTTGAAACATCACTCTCCTCAAACACATATGGCATAATTAGACGTTAAGGAAAATTTAGCTCTCTAGTTCCAGCCCTTGGACATGCTCCAAGAACTCTAAACACAAGGACTAGTCTTTGCTGAGTTTATATGACCCCAGGGACCCATCCACATCCCCAGCGAGACACCCGAAAGGCCGCAGTTGCTTTTCAGAATATCACTGCCCTTATTAAGATGAAAAATCAGTTCAGCTGGGAAAGATGAGCTACATAGCAAGCAGCAACAGCCTTGTCTGTTCTCACGGGCATTGCAATTATTACTATAATAGCAGTCAGCTGTCAGCCATGGCCCTGGGTACCTCAGCCCCCAGCGTGGCCACTGGTCATTCTGATTGTGTCGGTCCTGCAGCTCACTCCATGATAAACTCAGCAGTATCCCTTATAAAGCCTGTCCGTCTTTACCTCCTAGATGAGAACCCTTACCTGTTACTGTCCTTACCTGTGCCCCCTCCCCAAGCTCTCTGCCCCCATCACAATCCCCTTCTTTAAATTCTTAGAGAGCAAGAGAAACAGTTAACAACAGTTGTGAAGCATTCAATCTTTGGAGCAGAGTTCCTGCATTTGAATCCTGATTTCTATGACGTACGTTTAGCTGTGTTTTAGTTTTCTCATATATAATATAGTTATTATACTCAGCTCATCGTGTTTGGAGGCTTGAATGAATCAATATTTGTAAAACATTTAAACAATGCTTGAGCATAATAAGTGCTCAATAAATGTGTTTTTATCTCAATAAAAGCCTGTGGGTTAACAAAAGTCAAGATTTTATCAATCATCTTTTCTGAGCTTTATAACCTCAACAGAGACTCTGGTCTCTGTGTTCATACAACATAACACATCCTAATAGAGCCCCTCTGGACCATTTGCCAATTAACAAAAAGCCAATGTTCCCTTTCCCCAGATGTTTTCTTCAACATTTTGAGTCCCCACTCTTCACTTCTCAGTGGAAAAGGTCCATTGTAGCTAGGGACATTGAAATGACAGATCCCATTTTTAGTGAACAAAAATTTAATTTTTTTCAAGTTTTAGTTTTGTTTTAATAAAAGGGAACGGTGACTTTGTTTTCTCCAGGCACCCCTCCCCCCACAACTATTGGTTAAAATACAGTAGGCTGTATCTTTAATAACCCAACCCTACCCCTTCCCTGGCCCTGCCCAGTGTTGTCTGCTGTGGAATTTAAATGCACTTCTGTTGGAATATGTCAGCTGTGGAGGGGCAGAGTCCAGGTGCCACAGGTTAGCTCCCTCTGACCTCATGAACTGTTGCAACCTTTGGACACTTAACTCTTTGCCCCAAAGATAAGTTTTGAGATCAGGAGAATGGATTTTCTTTTGGAGTTTTAAAAAATGATCTGTAAGGTTATAAAGAACTACAAGCTCACCAAAGTCCACTTAAGTTCACCAAAAAGTTGACTGGTTTCAGCTCCCACAAGGCCAATATTTTGCTTGGAAAAGGTGTTTTGCCAACAACTTACACTCAAAGTTTTGTGCTGAGTTGCCTGGTTCTAACCCAAGCATGATGGCATCAAACACAAAGCACATGGCAAAGGAAAGATGCCCCCATCTCACTCTGAAAACAAATATTGATAATCAGTTGCCTCTCCTCTCCCCCCAGACTTTGGGCCAACCCATATTGCTATATGATGCAGGGCCAACTTGAAAATAATTTTGAATAATACATTTCTTTATCCAGATGAGTTAAGCATGAAAGCATATGCAGGACTTACCTTGTAGTATTTCAGGGCTTTGAAAAACAATGGAATATGGAAATAAAAAAATGTTCAATTAACGTATTAACTTATTTATCCCTAGATGCCTCTGATTGACCTGGTACACTGGGTTAAAAGGGACTTAAAAATATTTTTTAAAATGTTCATTGGTTTTGATTCATCTCACTCCTTTTGCCTGGAGATCAGGCCAAACATCACACATTTTGGGAGGGGCACAATGTAAAGTATCACCACTGACTGTAAAGCATTTGCCACCAACTTACAATGCAAAATGACAAATAATTCTTGTCACAAAGAGGAAGGCAAGCAGCTTTCTGCAGAGCTCTTGGGTTGCCCATTCCTGCAAGTTTATGTATCAAAGGGGGCAGAGGGCAGCACACTTGCCCAGGATGTGTCCACAGCAAGTAAGCCACATAACTCCTAACCTCACCAGAGCTGGTACTGGCTAATTCCGAAATGCAAATCCATGCTTTATACATATTTATACCATGCTCAGACACTGCCACTCGATCAGATTCCCACACTGCAAGGCAGATTAATTTTTATCCCCTTCTGCTGAGCTTGAGAAGTTCATCAAACTTTTAAAAAGGGGGAAGGAACAAAATCAGAGAGATCGCCTCAAAAATAATATATTATAGCATTCTTCTTCTTGTCGAATCACAGAGTTGGCTTGCTGAGGTCTAGCCTGTTACCCACTAGACTTTGCGGCAGACACCCTGGATGCCCACCCATCCCCCATCCTTGGGGGTCAGTGCAGGCAGTCCCAGTTAGGCCAGCAGAATTCGCAGCTCTTGGCCTGAGGTCATTTCCCACAGCTTGGCCTTCGGCTGGGGCAGGCTGGAAGTGTCTGGGACTTAATGCCCCCAGGAGCATCCTTCAACAAGTGAGCAATTGGGAGTTGGGGGATAAAATACCTAAAATTCCTCACTGAGTGGGAGAATGATGAGGTGTGGTCTACATGGTCTCTCAGGAGGTTCCCACTAGAGGTGAGCTCCAGCTGTTCCCTGGGGTAAGCCACCTTATAGGATTTCCACCTTCCATGCCTCACTACCTCCTTGCTTCATCTCAATTCCTGGGGTCAATTCTCAAATAAACTATGTGCACACAAATCTTCACCTTAGGATCTGCGTTTGGGGAAGCCCAAACCCTCTGAACAAGCCATTCATGATCAGCCAAAGATTAACTCAAGCACCCCTCCCATCACCTCTTCCTCACCAACATTTTCATCTCCAGCCATGCCTGTCTGTCCATCTTGCCCTTGCAACCAACCACACACTTTTCAACCTGACAGCCTTTGCTAGCTCTCTTTATTTCTCTGACTGGCAAATCCCTATTCATCAATTAAATATCACCTCCCCTTGGAAGCCTTCCCTGCTTTCCCATCTCTACACTCTTAACATTGTTTTACTGACCTGCCAGACTCCATCCATCCACCCATCCACCCACCCACCCATCTAATAGATACGTGTTAACTACCTCCGTATGCCAGGCAGGCACTAGTGTACTGCAGTTGTCCATGGGTCCTCCTGTCTAGACGGATCTTCTTGAGGTCATTGGAGGTCTTAGACATCTCTGTACTTTCAGCCCAGAGCGCAGGGTCCAGGATGAAGTGGGTGCTTGGCAATCGTTTGGTCATATTAAATTGATGAACTTCCCCTGTTCCAGGCAGACAGCATCTGCGTAATGATAATGAGGCTCTTAATTACACAGAGGTTGATACATTGATTAAGCATGTGGAATTAATAAATGAGTATGTTACCACCAAAATGCAAACGGCATATAGACAGTTTCATTACTTAAAATAGCTTGTAAGCCATTAAACCAGTGACCATGTTTGATTTCCCGATACCAAAATTAGTCTTCACAGCACAAATGCTCTCAGCAGGCCCTATTTCATCACTGTATGAACCCTAGAGCCCAGAAATCCTGCTTGGCCTCCCAAATCTTCTCTTTAGAACTGTACTAAGCCGTTTGACCTTGTAACTTCATACTGGTGAGGCTGGCATATAAATACAAGATGCCGTATGAAATACAAAATACATATCAATTGGCAATGTCTTTTAAAGAAATAATCAGAGTCAAACAGGCAGCCAGTCTGTTGTCAGACACTGAGCATCTACAGTTTGTTCCACAATGTGCTAGACACAAAATATACAGGAGCAGATAAAACAGATTTAGACTCTGCCTTCCGAAACTTACAAAGATCTACATACAAAGATACTCACTGAAATATGGCTTATAATAACATAACATTCTAATCTCCTACAAGGAAGGGATTGCTTACAAGGAATTATAATGTATCCACACAACAGAATATTCCCCAGCCATTCAAAATGGTGATGTTAGAGTTTTTGATGACCCACAAAAATGCTCCCAATATAAGCTTAGAAAGAAAAATAATAATCAGGGTGTGCAGTGGTATATTGAGTGTGATTCCAATTCTGGGGACAACCAACAACTGATAGATACATGTCGGAAAACTACTGGAATAAAATAAGCCAAATTTTGTAGAGTATTTATCTCTGCGATATGGCATTATAGTTGACATTTTTTATAGGTTTCTGAATTTTCCTAATTTCATTCTTTTCAATGGGCATGAACATGTGTTGCTTTCCTAATAATACTTTTGTAAAAGAGCTTAGTAGAGATGAGACTAGATCCTTCTGCTGCAAAATATGGCATGTCGTTCTCTCATATATCAGGAGAGCTTACGAAAATGTTCAGCGTCTGTGCTGTGCTTGGGGAAATAATTAATGGCTTCATTCTTGCCAAGAGCTTTTCGGGAATGAGGAGGCAGACAGAAAACTGGAACTGTAAGTGGTTTACCTGTAGCTCTTTTGTGGATTTTGACCTATAAATATTTAGTGTCCCAAATCAGTGAGTATGGAGGGAGGTGGGAGGGAGACATAAGCCAAACCATCCCCCTCTTCCTCTGACCTCCCCCACGCTTCTGATATATAAACCCATGGTCCTCAAATTGTGTTGCCCTAACACTGAACCAGCAATGCACTTCAGAACCTTGGCAACAGTCAACCCGTGTATACACCTGACTTTTGCTACAACTAAGGAAACATATCCTGCTGTCCATCAGAGTGCGGACATGTGAGAGCTCTAAGATACCACGTAGCATGTAATACAACTTGCTGTGAGTAAAAGGAGAAGCTTGAATTGAAGCTGTTGCCTAAGGAAGCTGTTGCCTATCTACTGGGCCACGCAAGACATTTGTCTTATGCGTACATGTAACAAGAGCCTGCTCAGGCCACGGAAGAGTCCTGAAATCAAGTGGCGAAACCAAGGGAACCGCAGGATGACCATCGTTGCCAAAACAGACTGTGAGATGTTGCTATGCTGTGGTTGGGAACAGCACCCCAAATAGTCCTCCCTATTTTTTTTAGTGTTATTTTGACCTTTTGGATTCATTCAAGCATGCTAACCAAAATTATGTTATACATAAGTAGGCTGTGAACACAGAAATTTCTAGAACTTCTAATGCTTAAGTGGAGGGAGATGGTCCCACTGTGTCACATTTAAGAGGATTTTTACCCTACAGGCCATTGTCCTCTGGACATACTTTCATTTGTCAAAGAGAAGAGTTGAAGGGATTGAACATGGTCAGGCTGGAAAAGAAGAAGATTCAAGAGGCAAGAGTGACGTTGGGAATATCAGCAGAGTAATAATAAGGGGTATGGGAACACACGTCTGTAGTTTTGTGTGCCATGCCTGCTAGGAGCAGGATCTACAGGGAGGCTATCCATAGCATCATGTAAGACATTCAAGGTAACCAGAGTTGCCCCCAAATAGAATGGGCTAACTTGGGCGACAGTTAATTCTCAATCTCCATCTCAGTAATTTTCTCCTGGAAATACACAGGAAGGAGCTGGGTCAGGCTTCCTACGTCAGGTAGGCGATGGAGTGGATGAGCCAAGAACGTGTGGAGGTCCTAAGGGCCTCCAAATCTATGCTCTCAATGCTCCTTGGGTTTCTCCCTCTGACCCCACCATGTGTGACTGCCTGGTCAGAGACCTTGTAGGATAGACAGGAGAGGAGCTGAAGTCCTTAGCCGTAATATTAGCTGGCATCAGGTGGGATATCCAGCCCTTTACAGGGTCTCATCCGTCACTCCTCACACCCACCTTGAGGAGAACACCGTTACCAACCACACGTGTGCGAAGGTCAACTTTCGGAATGCTGACATGACTTGCCCAATTCCAGATGGCTCGTAAGTGTAGGAAGGTGAGCTCCCCAGGGCATCCGTGTCCATACCTTGCCACTTACTATTCCGAGCACAGTGCATGGCACAAAGCGTGCACACAGCACCATCATTTATGTGCGTGGCATGGGGGTAGGTGCATGGCACATACATTTTCACTGAATGAAACAATAAATAAACATGTGAAGTTTGTGGGAGAGTGAAAAGGATACCATGAAAGGAATAGGATGTGGGCTTACTGAGATATGTCAAAAAAGGGAAAAAATGCCAAAAGATTATTCATTCATTCATTCATCCCCACATTTTATGAACACCTGTGTGCCTGGGGCTGTGATAAAGAGGTGATTAAAGATATAGGGCTGAACCTGGTAGTGTCACTCTTTAAGTAAGGAAGACCGTCGCTTGATAAACAACATTAAGAGTGAAATAATTTTACACGTGTTGCATTTACAAAGCAAGTCAGTTCACGCTGAATGTTAGTTGTCAACATGAAATGGCAGGACAAAGCTTTGGGAAATGAGTTGTTCTTTAAACAGAGCAGGTCTGAGGATGAGAAGGTAGGAAAAGTCTGTGGATCGGGCTAAATGTCTCCATGGGAATTCCCATCTGGAGAGCGAGCCGTGGCACTTCCGTTCCCTTCAGGACTGAATACTAAACATACTCTCATCCGGAAGCATTTGATGCCACCACTTTCCTGCTGCGATGGGCCCTTCATCACACAGTGCAGAACCAGAGGATTTAAAGTCACAGACAGTCCTGATGTCTTATCTCTGACGGCTAGCAGGGGAGAGCAGTGATTTCAGAATTTGAGTATTTCATGCCCAGAGTGAGTGCTTTCAGTCAAGTTGGTGATCACGTCAGAAGGGTGCTGAAACCAAGGGCAGGTGCCTGTAGAGAGGCCCAGTTAATGAGGAGCCTTCAACGAACAGGGAGACTCAGAAACAGGCAGGAAGGCAGACCACTGAGTGGTAAAAGCCATCACTCCAAGAAAAGGCACTCCCTTCCTGCCGGGCGCTGCTGGAGGTTGTTTTTACAAATCCCCGTGTTCAGGGCACAGAGGGTGTAGTAGATGGGCAACGACGATGGGAGAGGGAAGCGAGCTTCTACCTCCTAAGCCCTCACTTTGTGCTTGACCCTGTGCAGAGCTTTCTCTGCATGTGTCTGTTTAATACTCATGACAACCCCATGACGTTAAGTAATATTATCCCAGCTTTAGAGATAAGGCTGTCGGATTAATTGGGCCACAGTCCTTCAAGTGATGCATGGTAGATCCAGGAATCCAAGGCTCACAGATACCTACACACCTTTGCTCTCCCTCCCTGGACACCGTATTACTTCCTTTTCTTGACTTAATATTAGGGTGGCCACACCCTGATAGGGAGGGTGACCCAATTTACCTGTTGAACGGGAAAAGTTAATAATAGCATCCCCCGTCACTCTCAAAGAGTATCCTAATTTAGACGATAAATTGTATGATCACCCTACTTAACAAATTTTTGGTTGAAATAGATACATTTATCAAAACCATGGCTCCAAACTGTGGGTACAAATTGTAATTTGGCTGGAAATGTGAATCCGGCATCCCATGATGCAAATGTAATCGTCCAGGAAATCTATCCAGATGCACTGCATGGAAGGCAGCCAGTGGCTCTGACCTACCACGATTTAGAGGCCTGGGAAGGGGACTGTGCCATCTGGTGGGCTGGACTATCTCCCTGGCCAGGATTCTAACCACGCGGTTGCTGAAGTCCAACTCTCAGGCAACGTGGGAGTCTGTGGGCTATGGTTTGTCCTGTGGCCATCCATGGTCTCCATCAGTTGGAAAATAGTACTGAAGAGAGACATAAGGCAGATATGATCCCCACGAGGGCTGGTTAGTAGAGTTACCATGTGCAGTTGGGCAAGTTGTACACTGCACAAAAACACTCAACTCCTGGGATGCTGTTTGGTATTCTTTTATGAGATGGTAGGTCAGATGAGACCACAAGAGGAGACAGAGGAAAGGGTCAGGGAAACAATATTTATTACACTCCTAGGGACAGGAGGCACAAAATGCCACACAGGGCCACTTGGGCAAACACCAGGGTGGTCAGAAGGCAAAAGACAGGAGCAGAGGAAGTGCCCAGACCATGGCTTTTTGGGGGGATTCTGTGGAAAAGGCAAGGCAAGGCAGGTGGACAGTTTAGGATTGGCTTGGTTGAATAATTTCAGTGGGGCCTGGGGTGTAGGTACGTGTATCTATACTTACTTGGTATGTGGCCCTGGGCTGGTTAAGACAGAGGACTATAGCCTCCTGGGGAGTATGGGCCAGATAGAGCAGCTCTGGCTCTGGATTGGTTAGTTTGCTTATCAATGGCATGTCCCAGTTGGGCCCTTTATTATTTCTAAAAATTGGCTAGCCCAGGTCGGGGCAGTCTCACCCCAGCCACAAAGGTTTTGAAGATGTCAAAACATCATTAAGACAATTTTCAAAATGTACACTATAGATACCCACATCCAGTTGCCAGGACTCACAGCTATGGCTGCCAGGAGGTAGGGGACTGGGGAGTGGTGACCACAAATGAACCCTTCCAACCCAGCTACCTGCCCTGCAGTGGGCTATCATGAACCCCCAAAGGCCGGAGAAAAAGCTGCTTAACCTGGAACTAGGAGGCTGAAGATCACAGCACTTCTGCATGTGTTCTGTAGTGTAAGAAGAACAAGAGGGCCGGCCGAGAGGCTCAGTTGGTTAAGAGCTCACTCAAGAGTTTGAGCTCTGAGCAACAGCGGTTCGATTCCCGGCCCGAGCTGAGCAGCCGCTGAGCTGCCAACA
>NW_017731452.1:1016619-1020735 GCF_001890085.2 Hipposideros armiger | reverse complement strand
TTAAGGACCACCCATATCGCTGGCTCTCCCTGCTGTAGCCCTCGAGCTGCGTCAGAAGCTCCTGGCAGGCTTGTTAAAACTCGGACTGCCAGGCTGCACCCTCTCTTCCCCCAGCCAGAGTTTCTGAATCTGCGGGTCTGGGGTGGGGCCCGGGAATCTGCATTTCTAACGAGCCTCCAGGTGATAGTGATGCTGCTGGTTCTGACACCACATATGGAGAAGCTCTGATCTACATAATAAATAAAAGAGAAAAAAACGATATTGTTTACTAAGTCTTCCCAAAGAATGTGGCTACTGCTTTTTTGGACTTAAAAAAAAAAACAACCAAAAAAACTTTTCCATACTCCAATCTTAAGCAGTTGAAAAATGCCTGCCCTGCTTTTCACTGTTTCCCCTCCTTTTCTTTCTCCTCCCTCAGTTATGTGCCCCTGAAAGCTTCTTGCTGTAGAAATTCTCAGCCCATTTATGTTGCAGGGAGTGTCATGTGTTGCTCAGAAGTTTGCAATGACAAAAGGTAAAGACAAAGGAAAACTGACTGATTCTGAGTCTGTACGAGGTGAGAACATAGAATCGTCTTTGCTACTTCGATGGCAGGTCACATGGATCAGCCCACACAGTGGGATGTGAATTTCCTCTCTCCTTATCGCAATTGAGTCAACTGAATTGTTGACAGGCAAATGACAGCACTGATCTGAAAAAAAAAGAAAAAAAAAAGGTTCTAACCCTGTGTCTAAATCCCCACCTGGGAGTTTGTATTGCCATAAGAAAAGCACAGGTAGCCAGTGTAAAAGCACCTTTTCTCGGCAAAGTGCCTCTCTACATTGATGAAGATGAAACAGCAAACCAATAATCCTTTGGAAGAAAAAGTTCACCCCACTATGTCCTCGAGGTGTCTTCTCGGCACATTCACAAGCTCATTCTGCTCACTCCTTTCTATTCTTTGACCGCATGAATGGCCTGTGTTTTCTACAAGCTATTTAAAAGTGAAAACAACTTTTGGAAGAGATACACATAATTCTGTTTTTCAAGTGAACTCAGACATGGTCACGTTAGCAATAGAGAGTTCCAGTTTTCCTTGAACTTAGGGAAATGAGTCAACTTTCATTCTCTTTGGTGGCTTCTTCAAACTGACTTCATTGAGCCCAGCTAAAGGACAAGTCATTGTGACCTACAAATTCTAGAACTGGAGAGACCATACATATCATCAAGTCCAAGTTCCCACTTTATCTGGTCTCTCCCCCGACATGTCCATAGGGCTATAGTGCATGCCCTCATTTTCAGCACATTTGCAAGAATGTATTGTACCAATGTGGACTGAATCCAGTGGGTCAGTGGTTGGAACTGGTGTTCTCATCCTATTGGCATAGGTGTATAATTGTACTTTTAGTAGCATATTTATTTTACTAATATCTATTGCCTCTATTAGAATGCAAACTCCTAGGGCCGGCTGAGTGGCTCAGTTGGTTAAGAGCTCGCTCAAGAGTTTGAGCTCTGAGCAACAGCGGTTCGAGTCAGCCCGAGCTGAGCAGCCNCTCACTCAAGAGTTTGAGCTCTGAGCAACAGCGGTTCGATTCCCGGCCCGAGCTGAGCAGCCGCTGAGCTGCCAACAGGTGGCAGGATGGCTCAGTAAAAAAAAAAAAAAAAGAAGAAGAACAACAAGAGAGCCCTAAAATTTACTGAGTATCTGCTCTGTGCGCAGCATGGTATAAGTACTCTAGTCTGTACTAACCAACACTTTACACATATTCCATTTTATAGATGAGACCGTGGAGGCTCAGAGAAGGAAAGTATCTTTCCAAAGTCACACAGCCCATCAGTGGTATATTGAGGTTTCGAATCCAGGTTTGCCTTACTCAAAATGTGCTCAACCTCATTAATTATCAGGGAAAAGCAAATCAAAAGCACAATGAGATGTCACCTTTCACACCTGTTGGGGCAGTATTATCAAAAAAGAAAAAAAAAGCGTTGGTGAGGATGTGGAGAAAAGGGAACTCTTGTGCACTGTTAGTGGGAATGTAAATTGGTGCAACCACTGTGGAAAACAGTATGGAGGGCCTTCCAGAAATTAAAACTAGAACTACCATATGACCCAGCAATTCCACTTCTGGGCTTTTATCCAAAAGAATTGAAATCAGAATCTTGAAGGGATATCTGCACCCCCATGTTCACTGCAGCTTTATTTACAATAGCCAAGTTATGGAAACAACCCAAGTGTCAATGAACAGGTGAGTGGATGAGCAAAACGTGGTCAAGACACACAATGGAATATCTCTCAGCCTTGAGAAAGAAGGAAGTCCTGTCATCTGCGACCACATGGACGAACCCGAAGGAGAGTATGCTAAGGGAAATTAAGTCCGACAGAAAAATGACTCCTGCATGATCCACTTATGCCAGGAACCCGGAAACAGTCAAACTCAGAGAAGCTGAGAATAGAGTGGTGGGTACCAGGAGCTGGGGGAGGGGAACTGGTGAGCTGTCAGCAGAAGGGCGTGTAGTCTGAGTCACGCAAGATCAGTAAGTCCTAGAGATCCACTGAACGGCCATGTGCGTGTAGTGAACAATGCTGGACAGCGTACTTACAAGTTTGTGAAGAGGGTAGATCTTATATGTTACCACCAAAAAAAGAGGGAAGCAGGAAATTTTAGAGGCGATGGCTAAGTGACAGTTTCACAGGTGTATACTTATCTTCAGGTTCATCAAGATGTGTATGTTAAGGACATACGGCTTTTTTTCTACATCAGTCATCCCTCGAGTTTTTAAAAGCCCATATTCTCTTCTCCCCATATGCTGAGCAGCTGCATGTGGGCCCTCGGAGATGCCATGGCCCAGCCCGCCCTGTTCACAGGAGCAACTCAGGGTACCAAGGGCTGAAACTGCAGGAGGAGGATCAGGATTCAGTTTCCTGCTCTTGTGGGTGCCAGGCTCCCTTCAGAGTTGGCCAACTCGGGGTCTTCTTTTCAAAGAGGGGCCCTCCTGCATTCTTTATACCTCAGGCCCCTGCTTTGTGTTACTCCCACCCCGTTTTGGGGCTGCCTCTCCTCATTGCTCAAACACAAATACTCCATGTTGCTGGACCCTCACACATACCGCGGCGTGAAAGGCAGATGGAACTCCCTCTCTGCCAGAGCCCATGGCTCGCCTGTCACTGCCGCAGGCCCCAGTGCTCATGGGACCACCTCCTGGATGGAGCACTGAGAAAGGGGAAGTCACCTCCCTCCCCCCTCAGTCCTGTGGTGGCCTGCTGTGCTCACTGACTGCTGTCCTAGGAAGCCCAGCTGTGCTGAGACCAGGTGTTTCAGGTGCCAATGAGGAGCTGGGCTGAGGCTGGGCACTGGGAGTCATTCTTGACACATTCCTCCATACACATCCTAGTGTCCCCACAGGTGACCAGATTCTCGGAAGCAGGCCTCTGCAGGCAGGGGTGCATAGGGCGCGAGGTCCACCTCAGCCCAGCCTGGGAGCATCTGCCGTCTAACTGTCATGACACTCTGGTGGCTCTTTGAGAAATATATTTCTATGCCCAAACCTGTGTTATGCTAACATTCTTTCTGTATTCCTTCCTTGGTTACTACCCTCATCTCACTCTTTTCCTTACTTCATGTACGCATATACAGCTAAAAAGAAACACAAGAAAATATTTGTTCTTGGCAGGCACACAAATGTTGCCCCGTGCCTGATGGGAAGTCGTAACTGTGCTGCCAAAGGGATGCGGGCCAGAGCTTGTCCATATCCACGCAGGGAAAAAGCAGGAGGAAGCTGGCTAAGCATCAGCTGGACCTGCCTTCCCAACCATCCGTTGTCTGGAAAGGGCGCACGTCCCCGATCCCGGCCCTCGGTCACCCTGTAACACGTGGGGCCTCTTCCCCATCTTGTATTTTGCTCACCACATCCCTATCCTTCTGCCCTTTCCTCCACTCAGCACACAGTGGCTGGGACCCCTGCAGTGGACGCCATGCTGTGGACTGACTGGGGACTAAGAGTGGTCCTCCCCTGAAGGAGATGAGTCTAGTGGGAGATAACAAAAGAAAGAGGTTTTGTAAAGGGAGAGAGAGAGAGAGACAGAGAGAGAGAGAGAGAGAGAGAGAGAGAGAGAGAGAGAGAGAGAGAGAGAGAGAG
>NW_017731452.1:1002290-1011384 GCF_001890085.2 Hipposideros armiger | reverse complement strand
CTGTTGTTCAGCATCTTAGCTGTGGAGGGCAGTGTCACTGGCCCTCATATGTGGGATCCGAACCGGGGCCCTCTGGCGTCCCAAGCCAGCTCTTAACGAACGTGCCACTCTGCCGGACCCCCTCTCTTGGTTTTCTAAAATCAGGGGATCACAAAACTTAGCCACATATCAAAGCTATCCTTGGAATGGAGAATTACAGTCTGTCTGGAGTCTTAGGTTCACACCCACGTTCTGACATGTTGACCTCCAAGGGAGCGTGTCAGTGCTGTGCCTATTTTAGGTAGCAATTTAAAAGTCTGCTTAGCTTAAATGTCAAAATAAGTTGACAACATGGCAGAACAGAAAATGGCAATCACGGGAAATCAGGAGCCCTTGCTTGAAACCTCGGCTCTGCCTCTGAAGAACTGGGTCACCTTCCTCTTCCTGACTCCCCTCCCCTCATCTATAAAACAATCATGGGAGGGGGACTGGATGATCCTCCAACTCTGAGGTTGCCTTTAATTGTGAAGGTTGGAAGAATAAAATTTCCGCAAATTGACCTGCCAATCTCATTTAGGCCACCAATATGCAGACATATAAATAAAGTGGTAGGCAGAAATTAATATCACAGATGACTTTGGTAGAATCATTTCCCTCCTTAACAACATATTCCTCCTGGAGATAGCAGATGGAACACTGGGAAGAGACAGTACTTGGTTTTAGAATGCATCTTATTTACCAGCAAATCGGGTTTTATTGGAAGGTTTCTGAATGTACATGGTCACAGTGTTTTGTCCAATGACTTAAATTCCCGACCATATTGAAAAAGGATATGGAAAAATCATCCATTGCTGACTGCATTTATGATTTCTCTTGATCATTTAAGAGTTAAACCTCATGCATTGGCCTTTTCTTTATATGCCTGGACATCTCAGCCCTGGATCTAATAAGCCACTAAGGGGTACAGATGATTAGAATTTATTGCGTACTTATTAAGTGTCGCGTTTTGTGCCAGGTGCTTGACCTGTGTTACATATTGCCTCATTTAACACCCCAGTGACAAATGCTGTCAGCCACACCATACCTTCTCTGCACTCAACATGCTGCAGGTGGCTTGCTTAGACCTTCTGTCTGGCTGTGGAAGCTTATTTGGCCCCAAAGGACAAGCCAGACATGCATAAGAGTTACTGCTGCAGAAGCAGCCCTCGACGGATATCAGATGGAAATCCAGTGGATAAGTATTCCAGCTTCCTCGCCACTTGGTTGGGATAACTCTGAAGTATCTTCTCCACTTGCTGAGTTTTTCAGAGAGTTGGACTCCCACTTGCCATCCATGGATACGGGCTTGATAGCACACCCTTTATTGGCAGTCTTCTAGTTCTGCCTTAATACCCTGGTATTTCCTGCAATCACATTCTGTATAAAGTACTTACACTTGGATTTTCGCCTCAGGGTCTGCTTCTGGGGGATCCAAACTAAGACATCTCCCAAGATCCCTAAGGAGTAGGTACCATTATTGCTAAATTCTATGTGGGGCTCCAGGCTCAGTATGGTTAAATAGGTGTTAAGTCTTGGTACCGGGGTTTTGCTGGCTCACACCGTCTTTCCTCTACATCAGTGATTCTCAATGGACATTTTGCCCCTCAGGGGACATGTTGAACTGCCTGAAAACATTTTGGCTTGTCAAAACAGGGGGGTGCTCCTGGCTCCTGGCAGGTGGAGGCGGGGAGGCTGCTAAACATCCTATGCACAGGTCAGCTCCCTACAGTAAAGACTAATCCGGCCTAAAAATGGCCAACAGTGGCGAGGTTGAGGAATCCTGCTTTACACCCAGCAAGATTGGTTGTTGGACGGTAGGTCTCCTATGTGACTCATCTATTGTATTCCATTTCCAGGGCCAAGCTGTGGCTCAGCTGTGCTCCACTATCCCCAATGTGACTGTCTTTGGAACAGCGTCTACTTTCAAGCATGAAGCCATTAAAGACTCTGTGACCCACCTCTTCGACAGAAATGCAGACTATGTGCAAGAAGTGAAAAGGTAAGGTGTCTGCTTGGGAGAGCTCCTGGTTGCCCCTTGCTCTTCTCTCTCTGAAAGAACAGCTGCATTCATCTAGAAGGAGGCCTAACACTGCTGATAATAGTGATAATATTGAACACATATTGGGGGTTTAGTAGGAATAGCTCTGTTCTAAATGCTTCACATTTTTTTTTTAGCTCATTTCATCCTCTCAACAACCCCATTATTATCCCCCCACCTTTGCAGAGGATAAAATCCAGGAATAGAGCAGTTAAGTAACTTGTGAAGCTAATTTATAACTTGCAAAGCTGTTATGCTAGCTGATAACACTGCCTTAACATAGAGATGTTTATTTCTCATTCATTCACACAACAGCCTAAGGAAATGTGGACTCCAACCTGGGTATGACAGCACCACCAAAGGACCAAAGTGGTGACATGATCAGATTTGGGTTTTGAACAGTCACTGGCGATGTTCAGAGAATGAAAGTGGGGGAGGGGAGGTGGAGGCTGGAGGCAGGGAGACTAGCCTGCCAGCTGTTGCAGTCACCCAAAAGGGCACTGACTTATAACAAGACCCACCTACTTAATACTGAAGCTATCGACCATGGCCATGTGCTTGTCAATACAGGGAATCAGATGGGAAACCCAACTATCTCCACACTCTCAGGTGATTAGTGCATGTTGTCCCTCCTGCTGCTCAGCTGGAGGCTGATTCTTAGGTTCAGCTCCACTCATAGCTCCTGAGGGAATTCGGGGATGTCCCAGAGCCAGTGTTTCTGTATTTTCATTTCCCAGCATGAAACTGTAAGGTACAAAGGAATTAAGTTGTCCAGCTAGCATCATAATAATGGCAGCGTGATTTTTTCTAAGTCACACATTATGATAGAAAATTAAAGGACAAATAGATAGGAAATCTGGTTGTTTGAGGTGATAGCTTTAGACTAGACTAAGTGAAAGTCAGGAAGTTTTTCTGGAAATGAGTCTTCAGGTAATCTGACTTTTCAGATTTGGTTTTAAATTTTGAATGTCGAGATATACATATAATTTAAAGTTGTCCCAATATTTCCTGTGGGGCATGAACTGAGAGCTGTAAAGCTAGATATTAGAAGTTCACCACCTGGTTCTCAGATGTCTAGACGTTGTAGGCATATTTTATTTTATTTTTTTTATTTATTTTTTTTTTAAGATTTTTTTTTTATTGGGTAATTGGGGGGATGGGAACAGTACTGGGGAATTAGGGGAAGGGGAACAGACAAGTTGCTGTCCTTTTGTTCTTCAGTCTAGTTGTGGAGGACGTTGCTTCACTGGCCCAAGTTGGCACCATCATTGCGCTCTTCCCGGGCGAAGCAGATCAGTCGCCGGCTTCTGGACGGCCGCTCACTGCGGCTGCTGGCTGCTCACGCTGGCTGCTGGCTACACACGGTACCCATGGCAACCCACTGCTACAGGGACTGCAGCCTACGCCGTCGCCAGCGACTCACGGCAGCCCAGCTCCAGGTTGAGCTGTTGTTCAGCATCTTAGCTGTAGAGGGCAGTGTCACTGGCCCTCATATGTGGGATCCGAACCGGGCCCTCTGGCATCCCAAGCGAGTTCTTAACCATCGTGCCACTCGGCCGGCCCTGTAGGCATATTTTAAAGAACTCCAAGATATAACTTTGCCTATTTTCATAACCCTCAGGTAGCTTTTCCTTCTTATAATTAGCATCACTCAAGCTGTGGTCTGGACAATGGCAATAAGTACCATTATCCCTTCAGCAATCTTTTCTTTCATCCTCATAATGATATGGTTGTAAGCATCCTTCCCTTTATTCATTCACTGGCCTGCTTAATAAATATTGAATGTCTGTGAGGGGCCAGTACTGTGCCAGGGCTGGACATCCTGCAAAACCACCTTGAAAGTCACTGTCTTCATGGAGTTTGAGTCCAGGCGAGGAAGAGGGAACAAAATAAATACTTAAAAAATTCACCAATTTACACTGCTTGCGATGTGATCTGGTGGAGAAATGCAAGGTACTGGTGAACATACTGCAGATGGGACATCAGACACATGGTCCATCAAAGAGCGAGATCGGACTGAAAATTGAAGGGTGAAAATTTGGCCAAAGGAAGAGCATTTCTGACCAAAGGGAGTGGCATGGGCTAGGGCCCAGGTTAGAAAAGGTGGTAAATTCGAGAATCTGAAAGGAGACCAGTGCAGCCAGAAGGAGTAGGATGTGGGAAGTATTCAAAGAAGAGGGTCAGGAGGGGCAGCTCTTCTGAAAAAGCAACAGTCGGTGGCCTGGGAGCTCCTGTCTTCCCCATTTCCTATGTAGCTGCTCCATCCCCTTGTCCCCTGTCCTTGACCTGCTGCCTTTAGCCCCTGAATCAATCATTTCTACTGATTGTCAGAAGAGCAGAAGGCAACAGCAGCTGAGACCCACCTCTCCACCACCTTCTTTCAAATATGACTTCCAATAGTCCTCTGTGTTTCTAAGTAGAGACCCTAGAATTGGACTAAAAATCACTGGGAATCTGCCAGTATGTTGATGCCCCGTGTCCCACAAATCCCACTCACAGGAAATAATTCAGAAAAAGAGAAGAGCAACAGGTCCACAGTTGCCTCCTGCAGAGCCAAGCATTGCTTCTGATTCCCTGTAGGTGCTCAGCACAATGCCAACTGGGTGAACTGTGGCATTGTCTGTAATCATGAAAATGCAGACCCAAACTCCATGATCAACAGAAGGGAAATGGGTCAGCAGATTACGCTACACCCACACGCTTGAGTATTATGCAGCCCCTAAAAAAATGAGAATTATGAAGACTCTGTCATAAAACAACAACAACAAAATTAGAAACCTGTGGTAGCATATTAAGTGAAAAAAGCAGAATGCCAAATTCCATCCACACTGTGATCACAGCTTTGTATAAATTGTCAGCTCAAAAGGACATAAAAAAAAAAAAGGAAAGGGAGAAAAAAAAATCCAACCGCTAACATGCAATGGGAGTGGAATATAGAGTGATTTCTCTTTATTTTTTTGATCATAGATATTATCTGTTACACTATAATGTGTGTAATAAACTAGAAAAAAATTATAACACAATTCCTTGAGATGAAAACTCTTTTATAAACCGTTCAGTTGGTAAGCTGCTTTTAAGGCAGGCATTGTAAAGGGGATAGGGGAACATTATTTATGATACAGACCTAACCTTCACAAACCCTTTCTCCTTGTTTGAGAGGAGAGAGATGGCTCTGCTTGAATCCAAGTGGAAGTGTTAGAAGCTTTGAATCGTGGGCAGCTGACTGTAAGAGCCATAACAATAAAGAGGAGAAAGAAACCAGACAGAGTGCCAGGGTGGACAGCCTTTCAGGGGGTGCTGGAAAGATGGCGAGGATTTCAGTAGGCAGAGGAGGAAGTCGGAGCAGGTCCCAGGCTAGGAGAATGAGCCCAGGCCAAGGCAGATAAGAGCACCAGGCTTTGTTAGTCTCTTACTTGGCTGAGCACTTGGATCAGACCATTTCATGTGCACCTCAGACAATCCTGCCAGTGAACACAGCTCATTGACAGATCAAGAAGCTGAGACTTCATGGACATGAATGAGAGTGTCATCACCTGGGGAACATAAAGAGAAAGAGATGAAGAAAGGATTCCTAGAGAGGGTATCGTTAAGTACCTGTGGGGGCCAATGAGAGTTAGCATTTCCTAAGAAGCGTACTGTGTACCAGGCACTGTTTGCACAGTGACTGAAATAGCCGATGCCTGCATCGTAAGCTTGGGGGTGATGGGTAAAGCTATGGCACAGGTGAGTTCCCAGAGAAAGGGAATTCGAAAGAACACTGAGTGGAGAGCGAAGGATCCAACTGGACATGAAAGTTACAATTCAGTGTAATTAATTTCAAGGCAAAGTGGAAGGGTTTCTCTCCAAGTCGTGGCTCTGTGGGACCTGCCGCTACTCAAGAGAAAGTCTTCACTGATCATGCGGGTGGGAAGCAAAGAGGTGGCATTCACAATGAAGGGGTTGGGGACCACGGGAGGACAGACGTGTAAGTCTCGGATCAGCAATTCCAAAATGTCTCGCTGCTGAGTCTGGCCCAGAGAATCCCTGAGCTGGGGTTAGTGGTGTTTGTTTCAAATCTACAGAGATTTATGACAAGAGAAAGCAGACATAGCAACCATGGCATTTGGCCCTCTGTGCTCACCCTCTTCGTGTTTGTGTAATTATGATTATACCTGTACGGGCAAGGCGGGCACCCCCAGAAACTGAGGACCTAACAAACGAGGATGTCCCTGCATCTCTGAGAAGCTACCTTGCTCTGCTTGTGCTTTTTACAATCATTCCATTAAAAGGAGCTGCTTGTGAGCAACTAGATGGCAGGGATAAACGTGAGCCGCCATAGGTGTAGTCCAGGCTCAGCATCACAGAGACTGGCGTGAAGTAAATGCTTCATGAACGTTTGTCCAGTGGCTGGAAATGTAAGGCACGTGTGCAGGACCCTGACCCGGGGCACCTCCTATGACCTAGGATGAAAAAAATGCCGAATGGAAATAGAAACCTCTTGGCTTGCCTGGGTGGAAAAACATGATCTAACTCTGGGTTGATGTACATTGATTTTAAAAGACGCAATGTAAGCCTGAATTCTTCAAAGACTACATTAAATTGACTGCTCCCCAGAGCTGCTCCCTAAAGCAGTGCTCCCATAATTATACTGGTTTGAACATTTATTATGTCTTAAATTCAGAGTGGTGAAAAGGCCACTGCAGTTAAGCTAGACCGATGTTTAAGCTCTAGCTGTGCTAGTTACGTAGCGTGGGCAAGGCACTGCATCGGTGGGCCTTCAGCCCTTCATCCAAAAAGCAGAGTTAAAATGCCTGCCTCATACACTGGTCTCGATGATTAATTACAAAATGCCTGGGGTGTGTAGTAGGATTCAGAAAATGTGTCCTTTGAAGGGAGCACACGCAGAGAGATGTGGAATACCAGTCTAAAATGTTTTCTTCATTTCTTTCACTTATTCATTTCCTTACCTGTTTAATCATTCATTCACACAATCGATCAATCTTTCTTGAGAACCGGTGCTATGTCCAGCAGGTTGAAAAGGGCCGAGGGTACAAATTAGCAGCACAAACGTGGTCCCTGTGTCATGGGGCTTCTATTCATATTTTGGTGGAAGAGACAGTGAATAAGTAAACAAACACGAAGAATATTGACAGCCCATGATTGATACTAAAAAGTGTCTCTAAGGGCCGGCCGAGTGGCTCAGTTGGTTAAGAGCTCGCTCGAGAGTTTGAGCTCTGAGCAACAGCGGTTCGATTCCCAGCCCGAGCTGAGCAGCCGCTGAGCTGCCAACAGGTGGCAGGATGGCTCAGCTTAAAAAAAAAGTGTCTCTAGTATAGACACTAAAGCATAAATGGAGCTAAAACAGAGATGATTCGGGGGNGACTGGGGACTAAGAGTGGTCCTCCCCTGAAGGAGATGAGTCTAGTGGGAGATAACAAAAGAAAGAGGTTTTGTAAAGGGAGAGAGAGAGAGAGAGGAGGAGGAGGAAGAGGAGAGAGGGGAAAAGGAGAGAAGACTCACAGCTTAGCGGGAAAGATGCTGTGAGTTTGGGGGCAAAGCAGGAGATATTAACTCCCCCGGGGATCTCTGTGAGGGCCTCCCAGAAGAGATGGCTTTGAACCACGTTGGGGAAGTAACCGGCTTACTGAGCACCTGCTCTGGGCCATCCCTGGCGAGTCACATCACATATGTGACTTTGCACCCACCCCTGGCCTCGTGGAGCAGACACTGCCATCCCTGAACTGAAGAGGAGGCGTGTGAGGCTTCACCAGGGTAAGTGGCAGCTCCAGGAATGAATCAGGATGGCGTCCAGGAGCTGCCCTTTGCTCGGCTGCCTCTGATGTGTCTCATTTCTACTGAATTGGTCTGGTGGTCAATATCAACGAACAAAGACACTGGGCTTAGTGACAAGGAGGCTTGGGGTTAATCCCATCACTTCCAGGTGCTAGTACTTAGCCTTTCTGAGCCTCAGTTTCCAATTACAGTAATACCTTGGTTTGCAAGCATGATTCGTTCCGGAAACAAACTACTCATATTGCAAGACATCACTTGTTTACCAAGTTACAATGTATTAGACATGTTCGTTCGTCTTGCGGAATGCTCGCAAACCAAGTTACTCGCAATCCAAGGTTTTGCTGTATTTGCAGGATATGCATGAGTGAGTTCCCTTGACTTTTCTGAGCCTCTATTTCTGAGCCTATCTTCACGATGGGAATGTGATGTTGGGGGAGTAGGATGAGTGTAAAGTGCCTAGCACAGCGCTGGATGAAGAGTAATGAGCCAGTGAGAGCCCCTCCTTGCCTCCCTGCAGCCTCCAGACCCACGATTGTGCTGCAGCACAGGCCCATGGGTACAATTCTGGATGCTGACGCCAGATAGCCTGGGTCACAGCTCGTGTCCACTGTTTACCTGCTGTGTGACTTCGGGCAGCTACACTGCTGCTTTTTGCCTCAGTTCTTTCATCTGGGAAATGAGGATGCAGTCGTATCTGCCTCGCGGGGCTCGTGATGTGGCTCGAATGAGCTGGTGTTGACAGAGCGTGTAGAGCCCTACCTGGCACACTGGAAGCTCTGGGCAGATGAGGTTGAATAAATAGTCCTACGCTCTTCGCTGCTTGGCCCTGCTGCTTTTCAGCTGAGCTTCTGTGCAGTGAGCTCAGCGCCATCCGATAGGAGGAAAAGGTTGACAGTGTTATCCTTGCAGAGCTGCGAGTGGCTGGGAAAAGCTGGGGGCTCAGCAGCATGGCGGAGGCCCAGGGAGCAGGGAGGCTGGCCTTCTCCAAGCACCCAGAGCTTCAGGCCTTGCAAATGGGGATGGGAGGGAGGGAATTCCTTTTATTTTTTGCATTTCTGACTCACAGGAGGCTGTGTTAGTCATGCCCTGATCTACAGGATCCCACAAGCTAAACCCATATGCTGTGAGGTCAGCCTCAGCGAGGGCCGGAGGATTGTTACAACGCCGTCACTGACCAAATCAGAAGAAGGAAAGCTTTATGGAGAGCTGGGTCTCATCACTGACTGCGCATCACAGTTACCCAGGGACCTTATAAAATATATACTA
>NW_017731452.1:998355-1000725 GCF_001890085.2 Hipposideros armiger | reverse complement strand
ACAGCGGTTCGAGTCAGCCCGAGCTGAGCAGCCATGAGCTGCCAACAGGTGGCGGGATGGCTCAGCTAAAAAAAAAAAAGAATGCAAACTCCAAGATAACAGGCCCATATATAACTTCGTTCGCCATGTATTTTAAGCACCTCTCCTACTGTCAATTAGAGATGTTCTAAATAGCCCTATCATGATAGAATGAATATCTCAATGAAGTAACAGAGAGGTTGAGATTCAAAGAATGACTAGAGATAAGTCAGGAGAAAAGACGGGGAAGTATTCTAGGCAGCAGAAATTGCATGTGCAAAGGTCCTGTGGTGAGAGAAGGGTGGCCCTTAGGAAGGACTGAGCATTTTTCCATATAGTCAAAGCTGGAGTCCTGGTATATGATGAGAAACCTGGCTGGGGAGATAGTCTCTGCATTATAGACATCCTTCTAAGCAAACCATTCTTTATCTCTTACTTAGTTGAATCCCTGATGCTGAATCTGAATTTCAGTGCACTGACAAGATCATCTATCTTACATTTCCATTTAGGAGATGACCAGAATTTCAACCAGGCGCAGGCCTACGTCCAGGACAGTTAAAGCTAACCTGGTATTTACTGAGTACTTAGTAAGTACTGGGCAATGTACTAAGCCTTCTACGTAGATGGACTTGATCTTCTAATCATTTGTCCACTATGCCTAGCTTTTCTGGACTACGATCTTGCTTTGATCCCCCACTCTGTTGATAAGAGACAGATTTCAGGCATGCAAAACAGCTCTCTTGTAACGACTGTCCCTGGGTTTCTCACTGTCTGTGCTCTGCTTGAGGGAACCTCAATAGCTCTGGAATTTGGACTGAGCTGGTTGACATATGTTCACCCATATGAACCTGAGACACGCTATCCAAAGAGTGGATCAATGAAGCCTTCCAAATTGATGCCAAGGACCCATGATTTTTCTCTAGTACTTCAGTTCCATGTCAGAAACTTGGGTGCTTTCCTGGATGGATAAGAAGACGAATATAGTGGCCTTGACCCTGAGTTCGACTCCCAGCTTTATCATTTACAAGCCACATCACCTTGGAAGAGTTCCTTTCCCTCTCTGAATCCCCATTTTCAGGTATAAAATACTCTACAAGCGGTTTAAGGATTTAATGAAGCACGTTAGCACAGTACCTGACTCATGGTGAGACAAAAGGAACTGCAGCTGCTGTTATTGCTGTATTGTGAGCCACAGGGACAAGAAGCAGAGGCTCGCTGCAGAATTCCTACATTCTAACCAGGGAAAGGAAAACCAATTAAAAACCAGTACATGCATATCTCCATTTACTGCTGTGGCTGGGAGGATGGATTGTCTTGTTCATTTTATGTTCTGGGTCTGCAGGTAAATTGCAAAATCCTTTTTATTGAAAATTCATTTTGTCTTCCACAAATGTTATTGAGTCCATGCCATTTGCTAGGCATGTGGGAGAAACGAGGATAAATTAGGTGGCGATCCTGCACTCACCTTGGGAGTTGAAGGAAGGAGAGGACAGATTTTCTATAAATGTGAGGGAAAGCGCCCTTCTGCTTAAATACAAAATGCTGAGCATTATTTACTTTAGACATTTATTGAGGATCTTGCCAGGGCCAGTTATTGCCTGAATGAATTACCACAGAGCTAAAAGTTTGGGAAGGGTTGTGCTGCAAACAGACGTGCACTGAATTTGTGTTTTCTGCCCATTATTTATATATACTCATATATTATACTAATTATGCGAATTATATATTATTGTATACATATAATAATATTAATTATTAATTACAGTAGGCCCCCCTTATCCACCGGGGGTGCAGTCCAAGACCCCCAGTGGATGCCTGAAATTGCAGGTAGTACCAAACCCTAAATATACTGTTTTTTTCTTATACATACATACCTATGATAAATTTTAATTTATAAATTAGACACAGTAAGAGATTAACAACAATAACCGATAATAAAATAGAACAATTATAATAAAATAAAATTTACTTGAACACAAGCACTGCGATACTGTGATAGTCGATCTGATAACCCAGATGACAACTAAGTGAGTAACGGACAGGGATCATGTACAGTGTGGAGACGCTGCACAAAGGGATGATTCACATCCTGGGCGGGATGGAGCAGGATGGGGAGAGATTTCAGCACGCTACTCAGAATGGCACAGTTTAAAACTTATGAATTGTTTATTTCTGAAATTTCCACTTGATGTCTTCAAACTGTGATTGACCACAGGTAACTGAAACTGTGGAAAACAAAACTGCAGATAAGGGGGGGGACAAATTCCTGTGGAATTTTGGAGGATTGCTACATTGGTGGCTGATATTTACACTCACTCATTAGGGTAGTTCCCTCTTGGTTTTCTTTTTTTT
>NW_017731452.1:981409-989521 GCF_001890085.2 Hipposideros armiger | reverse complement strand
ACAATGAGTGGGAAGTGAGGATGGGGAAGTGGGCGGGAGCTTATAGGTCACCCCTTCCTGTGGGCCTGCCCTGCGTTTCTGCAGAACCAGAGTCCAGTGGCTAGAGCAACAGGCCCAAGTAGGGACAACTAATACAAGAAGGTGTGTTTGGCAGGTTGTGGGAGAAAATGTGGACCCTCAAGAAGAATATAGATGTGAGGGGCATCAGGCAAGAAGTGAGAATGTGGGGCTGGGCAAGTCCCTTAGGAGTGCCCAGCCTAACATTTGGAACCTTCCACAGGAACCTGTACCTAACATTTGGTACAGATGGGCCTTCTGCAGGGCAGGAGAGAGGTTTTGGGGAAATGGAGTTTACAGGGAGGACTTGATGGCCCAGAAGGGCTGGCTCATAGAAGCAGAGCAGGGTCCCACTTCCAGAGGGGTGAGCAGACTTTGCAGAACATGGCCTGGTAGAAGTGAGAAAGACAGGGGCATTGTTAGTCAGCCCATGATGTAAGGTAGAGGCCTAATCGCCAGGGGGGAGACACCAGGTTCGAGCCTACCAACAGCCTGTGTATTTCAACTCCTGCCTGCCTCTCTAGCCTCACCTTGCAGCAAGCTCCCTCTCATTTTTTTTCCACGCCAGCCCTCACAACAGGCTGCTTCCCAGTTTTCCTGCTCACCAGGGCTTTTGCACATGCTGTTCCCTCTGCCTGAAACACTATTCCCACCACTCTTTACCTAGCTAACTCCTTCACTCTCTGCTCATCACTTTTCCAGGGACACCTTTTCTGGTAGCCCCGATGAAGCAAACCCTGGATTCAAATGGTCTCAGCATTTTTGCTGCATTCAGTTTCAATTTAATTTTTATTTGTGTAATTATTGGTTCATGTCTGCCTAACATAAGCTCTGAAAGAGGAGAAACCAAACCTGTTTGGGCTCACCACTATATCCCCCAGTGCCAAGTGCAGTGCCAATACTAATATTCAATGAACAAATTAATTACTAATAAAAATAAAATGCTGGCTTGGCTCCTGAGTGACTGGTGTAGACCAGTGGTTCTCCAAGTGTGGAGGTTGAATTAGCATCTCCTGAGAACTTGTTAGAAATGCAAATCCTTGGGCCCCAGAATCAGAAGCTAGGAGGAGAAAGGGAGGGTGGGCAAGCTGCAATCTGTGTTTTAATGAGCCAATGAACTCTCCAGGAGATTCGATGCACACTTAGGTTTGAGATCTGCTGGCCAAATGCCTTAGTTGTGAACTTACAGGTGGCACTTGAAAGGAGACACGTGCTCAGATAAAAGCTCTATTAGGGGAAAGCTAAGCTGATCATTTTGGATGCGCCTTTGTAATAGGTTGGATTTTGGACTTGAGCGTTTTGAAAGGCACACTCACGTCAAGACTCAGCTGTCATGGGGCGTGGGGCAGTCAAACTAGTGTCGGGACTCAGGAGATGCATGTGGAATTCACTAGTGAGTGACACTATGGACACAGCTGTTGATAAGCGCTGCAGAGCCTGAACTTTGCTGGGGGATGAGGGTGGGATAGAGAAATGAAGCTGTGTGAAGACAAGATAATCCTGCAAACTCACAAATCTGAGGACATGCCGTTCTTCTCTGAGCACAGCAGGGTCCAGCCACAACTGGGAGCTCTGTGGGCATGGATATCTTCTTTACAGTCCTCCTGTTCTATAGCTCCCTCCTGTGCAATACCTTCTAACAATAGAAGCCCAGTAGATTTTTGTTAAATGCATGAGTGAGCGAGTGAGTGAGTGAGTGAGTGAGTGAGTGCCTCAATGAATGTGTAAATAAATGAATGGAAGATAGGATCTTCTTCCTAATAGAGTACAAATGTGGATTCTCTCTAGCCTGGAACCTTCCACTGCTATAGGAAGATCCTCTCTATTTAACCCTTTCCTTCTAAGGCCGTTTTAGATTGAACCTGGAGATAAGACAAGTAGAAGTTTGCAAGTTAAATTAACGTGCCTTTGATATCTTCACTGAGGAGGGAGGTGGGGAGGGCAGAAAGCCAATCCCTAGGACACCTGAAGCTCAATGAATACATGGAACTTGTTTGTTTTGTTCACCACGGTACCTCCAGCACCTTGGACAGAGCTTGCCTGGCTCATACCTCAAGCTCCACAAATAATGAATTGTCCACTGACTGACTTATGGGGTGACTGTTATGTGGCTGGCAATGGGCCAAGCCTTTCATTGGTCACGTCACTTCATTTTTAGCATGAAGAAACATGCTAGCTCCACTTTACAAAAGACAAAGCTAAGGCTCAGAGAAGCTGAGTGATGCTGAGTTGAGACAGCAAACTCAAACTGTCTGATGCCCATGCTCGTCCTCCTAGCGCAGGCTGGTTCCCAATATCAGTCAGCAGCCAGATTCTTAGCTGCCCCCAGCTGTGTGAAATTCTTATAGTTGGACCCAGGAGGATGAACCCACCTCCCAGGCCTCTGCCCTATTTAGTGCTACTCCAAGAGCTCTCTCTCTTCCTGGGAAAGGGAAAGGGATTGACTGTTTGGTCCCTGACAGGTTACAGTATTGTCCTTTGTCTTCCCACCATTTAGAATCTCTGCTGAAGGAGTGGACATTGTTTTGGACTGCCTCTGTGGGGACAACACTGGAAAGGGTCTCAGCCTTCTCAAACCCCTGGGGACCTACATTTTATATGGTGAGTGCTAGAGTGGCGGGGACGTGGCCACTGACAGGGGGCACTGCACATGTGTTTACAGACAAAGGCTCTGAAAGAGGAAGTGTGTTGCTATGTCAGGGTAATGAGATTGATGCGTTTCATTTTGTAATGTTTCCCATAAGATTGCTATCGCCATTACTTGTTTTCAAAGATAAAAGTAACATATGTGCCTACTGCCTTGTTATTCCCATGAGTCCTTCTCATTCCAAAGAGGATAATGCCAAGCCAGTGTAGTCACTGAGGTGGGACTGGACCTACGGAAAGTGACGCAGGTGGGACATACTCATGGCTTCCAAGGAACCTCAAAGAATGAAGGCACAAAGGACCCACAGGAGGATGGAGAGGAGTGGCTAAGACATGGGGGTTTGAAGGGAGGTTTTTCAGCACTGGAAGTGAAATTGCAAAGTACAGACACTCCTTCCTCTAAACTACTCCTGTGTGTCCCAATCAAAACCGAAGCCCTGGATGGATGGAGCACAGCTCTGCTTCTGAGTCTTGGATGTGGGGGGATTTAGGAAAGACATCTGGGAGTAGGTTTTCTCTAGCAGAGTGAGACCTCCTCTCCCTCTTCTTCTCTTTCTTTGAGGCGTGAAAACTAACTTAAATGTTAGCCACCACAAAGTCAAAACAGAATATCTGAAGCCAGATATCAATCAGTCCAAAGCCGGATATTTGAGCTATTTGGCACCTCTTTGCCCTGTAGGTATAACAGAAAATTGAGCCTTGGGGCTCTGTGTAACTCAGAAAAAAAAATACTAATTTTCCTGCTATTAGCTGAGAAGCTTATAAAAGAGACATTTGAGAGGTGTAACTATTCAAGCATCTTTTTGTTATCGTTAGATCTTATGAAAGAAAGACAGGAAATAAACTTTCCGCTGCTGGAGCATTTTAATATTTTCAATAATGGTCATGTATTTGAAAGCCCTTAGAGGTAGATGCATAATTTTTAAATTTTACTATTGATAAGAGACGCTCTGAGCGTCAGTGCGCAAGGTAAGGATATTGGCTATGACTGACGTACAAGTCAAATGCAATGGACCACTGATTCATCCTTACTTAGTTACTGATTCTAATTTTGCCCCAGTTCCATTTCATTTTGGTGGAATACAACTTGATCATATTGCAAGCCTCTAATTCATTACAGTGATTACTTGATTCCTAAGTAGTCTAAGCCTGATGCTTGGTGGTAGTCACTACATAAGATTAGAAGCAGTGATTAACTGACTGACTACTAGTTTACCCAGGCCAAACAATTAAGTTTAAAATATATACTGTATTTTCATTAAATAGCAGTTCTCTGAGAAGGACTTACTCCCAATTCTTTGGGGACAAGGAAGGAAACTCCTTGAAAAGACCCCAATATGGTAACTGAACTGTTAAGAGCCCTCTCATTCAACCCCTCTGGGAACCCCCCAGAGGGATCTTTTCTCTCTGTAAGAGCATCTTTGGGAAGCTTTCCTGACTTCATCTCCTATCTTCCTTCTGAACAGTGCATGTTCCAAATACCAAAGCTCTGCTTCTCACCACATTGCTCTCAAGTCATTTTTACCTTGCTGCTCAGACTTCTTTGGAGCTAACACGTTGGTCACGCTATTTTCGTGGCTTCTGAACGTGCTTCACACTTTTCTGCTCCTCCGTACCCCATTTTTTTCATCTATCTAAATTCTAGCTCAGCCCAACCTCTCCCCACCATTTAAATGCTCAACCCAGATCAGAACCCCAAGCCTCTCACTTGCCGAGGAATCCAGTTCAAACCATAGAGGAAGCTTATACTAGGAGCTCATGTCTTAGTCTCGAAGCACAGAACCAATGAGACATGTCGGCAACTCATCATTTTATTAGAATGCTGGCCTACACCATGTTTTTACCACATGCCCAATTTCCTAAAGTAATGAAAGTCATCTTGAGAAATATTACTTCCTCATTGATCCAGCGATACTTGGTTAAAATTAAGGCCACTTGACACCACCCACCCCCTCCATTATCACCATTTTTCCCAGGCTGACTCAAGTTCTTGACCGTCCTGGGCCAAACAAACTGCCGTTATCCCATGCATAACAAGAGATGTTGATTTTCACCCAGCAGTAGTCTGATTTGGGAATCTTCCATTTTCAGGTTCATCCAACATGGTAACTGGAGAGACCAAGAGCTTCTTTAGCTTTGCAAAATCAGTAAGTATCCGCGCACGTCTCACCCACTATGGGGAGGCAGTGATTCGCATGTTGTGAGCTCTTCCACGTTAAGGACATTAACCTACTAACCGAAGCCTTGTTTGTCCTTCATCTTCCTGGACGCCTGCATTCCCACCCTGCACGCTACACACGGACAGGGCTGTGACTGGGGCTGCTTTTGTCTACATGAGGCAGACAGATGGGAATGTCAGTGGAACTCCAGAAAGCTTTAGTTTGATTTCAAGTGAGATTGATTGTGTACATGTTTTTAATCATTGGTCGAAAAGGAACTTAGCGTGAGTGCATTTTATTTGCTCCGTGGAGAGACCAACCTTTGAGTTTGACCACTTTCTGACCAGGTTTCTGCAGGTACCTGAGATTTCTCTGTATCCCCATCCTGCTGAGTTAGAGATACAAATGGAATCCTACAATTTGAGTGAGCTCCTGGGATGATTTTTAGACACAGGCAAGTGTGTGAACCGCTGTCTTAGATAATCATGCTCTGACTGCAGTGGTTACTTTGTCCGCCACATCCCTGGGCATTCATCCTAATCTGAACCTACTTGGATCCCCATTCCCACCTAGAGATACACTTGCTAGAATTAAACTAATTTGGGCCTGTACTTTGACCCCCTTCCCCTCGACAACAGGGGATTGCTGTTTCTCATAAGAGCTGTCTTCTCTCCTCCCAGCCTCCTAAGCAGCCAGTACAGCATTGATGATTCACTCACTCACTTTGCAAGCATCTTAGGATCGCCTACTATTTGTGGCTTTATGCCAGGCACCAGGCATCACAGTGAATGAGACAGGTGCATCATAGGCCCTTGTGACTCTTACATTCTAATGAGGGAGACAACTGAAATAAGTAAAACCTATGAGCAACACAATTGTCAATGGTCCTAAAGGCTCTGAAGGAAATAAAAAGAGATGCTGAAATCAAAAAGGGCAGGGCAGGGTAGAGGCATTTTGAATAGGGTGGTCAGGGATAGCCATGGTAAGAGGTTTCGAATTCATTCTAAGTGTGGCCACGGGGTATTCATATGCCCCCTAAGTGCCAACACTGGCTGCCAAAGTTCCCCCCCACCCCCACCCCCCGCCAAACATTCCCTGATTCTGGAATGATTAGTACTTCCTGCAACATGAGATTTGAATTAAAGGCCCTCTGTTTGCATTTGAACTTTGATGTTCTGAAGGATCATCTCAACTACAGAATCAACAGGGAGTGAGCATGGAGCCTAAGGAAGGATGCTGTCTGGCGCATGTCCCCTGAAGACAGGCTTTGTGTCACTCACGGCTGCTTTGTTGCTGTGGCTGTAATTACCATGATGCTGACAGCCTGCTGTGGGTCACCAAATTGGTCCTCAATTACATACACTTTGCAAATAATGTTTTCCCTTTCTTTCTTAAATGCACAATCACAACACACAGTGTTAATAAAATAATTTCAGGGTGTCTGGGTTTGATGAAGGCACTCACAAAAACATAGTTAGGATGGAGGTTGCGATTTTCTTGCTCAAAACAGGGGTGCCAATTATCAAAATGCTTTATAGTTGGAGGTCAAGAATGAAGACTGTTCCCTTTCAGAGGCCTGGTCCAATACTGGTTGGTCTGTTAGAAGCAAACTGAAGAAAGGGCATGCCAAGGAATGGAATTATGGCTTTGGAAGTTTCTAGAAAGGAATTTTCTTCTCTACAGGCAAGAAAGACTTAGAAATAAAAGGCATATTTGGTATCATAAAGGAATTTCTTGCTCAGCTATCTTAATTTTCTATTCCACCTTAAAACTCCTGCAGAGCTTGTGCACACTCAAGTGTGCCCTTTGCTTTCAGACCCTAATGATAATGATAGTAGCAGGTGAAGTTAACCGTGCAAAGCAGTCTGACTCCAAATTCACAAATTTCACTAAATCAAAACCATCCTTTCTAACTTCATATGATAATAAAAATAGTTTCTATTTGCAGCGCGCCTGGCACATGTCAGACACTGAGCTAAGCACTTTGTCCATGTTAACACATTTACTCCTCACAATGACCCCATGAGGCACATTGGGGAAACTGCGTACAGAAAGGTTAAGTGACTTACCTAAAGCTGCACAGCTAGGAAGGGGCAGAACTGGGATTCAAAACCAGGCATGTGGCTCGAGCACTCATTGAACCACAGCTGTGTAGCAGCTGTACATTCGGCAAGCCTTGAATTTCACAAACATTTGTTGAGGGATGGCAGATACATTTTCAACCACATTATTAATCATTTCTCTACCTTTCCTATTGTGGCAAGTAGCCCATAGCTCTCCCGGAGCCAACCCTCAGGCCCTTGGGGAATGTACACTGGTAAAGAATTTGGGGCACAAATCTCATGCCTGTTTTGGACCTGTCTTTCTCACGCTTATTTTCCTAACAATATGATTTTCCCACTTTTAAAAAAAAGTCAAGACCTTTCCTTTTTTGAACCTCTTCAGTCCTGGAAGGAGACAGGGTGTAAATAAACAGAGCAATAACACAAATATTATCAATGTTCCTAAGTGCCCGTCATGTTCCTTTTTGCCACCTATATTAAACCTGTATTAACCATTTCAACTCTCAGAACCCTCCAGAAACTGGAACTTTGACTCTGTAAATTCTACCCAGCACCAAAAGAAACACAATCAAATTAGAACGAAATAGTTGGAGAACCATTTCTGTAGTTTGTTAATGGATCGTTTACTTATTTTCATGTCTGATGTGGGGAGAGGGGAGTCTGGAAAAGAGGCAGCCGTCTTTGCCAGTTGTGTGTATCCCCTGGAGGACTTTAGTCCAGCATTTCTCAACTTGAGTACTATTGACATTTGGGGCTGGATAGTTCTTTGTTGGGAGGGGCTGTCCTAGGCACTGTAGGATGTTTAGCAGCATCCCTGGCTTCTACGCACTGGAGGCCAGTAGATCTCCCCCTCCCCGCCGGGTAATCACTATAAAAACATCTCCAAACATTACCAAATGCCCTCTGGGGGTAAAACTGTCCCCAGCTGAAAACCACTGACTTAGTCCCAACACTATGGCTTCATCACTCCATCACGCTATTCTTTCTTCCTGTATTACACTTCCTTACTCATCTTTACCGGATGCATTCCTACCCACCTCTCCAGCCTTGTCATTATTCCTCACTAGGAAAGCTGCTCCTACAGTTAGTCGCCATCCCCACAGTGTCCCCACCACACTGTGTAACAGTCTCTGCCACCCTGATCCCTTCGCCCACCCTGTCACCACCACCACCATTCACTAAGCCAA
>NW_017731452.1:955408-979988 GCF_001890085.2 Hipposideros armiger | reverse complement strand
ATCTAACAAATCTGAAGTTCTGTGGTACAGAGTGGATGCCCTCCTGGTGAGAAGGCCGGTGCTATTTGCCTAATGGACTAGGTTGGCCCAAATCCTGTGGCTTCCTCAAGCACAGAAACCCCTCCCCCCTTAAAAAGCTCTCTGGGGGTCATTGTATAGTCAAATAGGACTGGTCCTGGAGCCATGGACCAGGGGTGTGCCTACATACGTCTCTCTGATGCTGCAGTATCATGGTCTTGAAAAACTCAACCACCAAAACCCTTATTTCTTATGATGAAACAAATGCTTATTGTAGGAAACTCCTAAATTCACCAAAAGCATAAACAGAAAATGAACTGCAAGTTCATACTCTGGAGATAGATAACATTGTTAACATTTTGGTTTGCTTCCTTCCTGTCTTTCTTCTATTGCTCACTGTGATTCAATTTTTTGCTAAATCAAATCAGATAATCGTTCATGTCTTCTGCCGTGTAATTTCCAAGATGGTTAGCCTATCATTACATTTTTCTTGAAAGTGTTTTTAATCTAAAGAGTCAGACATCCGTGTGGTATTCACTGCAGTATGTCAGTGCAGTAGAGCACAGCTGATCTGCACAGTTATTGGGTTCTCCGTGGTCAGAGAGGAGAGAAAACTGGGAATAGTCAAGACCAGGGACAAGAGACGAACTTGACCATGGGGCAAAGAAAGGGCTTGTACTTAGACTCAGTGCCCAAAAGAGACCCAAGAAATCTGATAGCATTTAAGCAAAGGCTGAAATCCAAGTGAGATCCAGTTGTCCCCAGTGGTTCCTTGTTCTAGTACTTGAGATCAGTCCTTGGTCACAATGGTAACTGAACCACAAATATGCATTCAATAACTACTATGTGCCCAGTGCTGTGCAGATAGATGCTGGGGATACAGTGTTGACCAGATGGCCAGGATGCATGGGTTTCATGGAGTTTAGATTCAGAGAGATGGGGAGGGGCAGAAAATACTAAAGGGAAACCAAATAAGCAGGGTATTCACAAACTGTAATAACTTCTTGGAAGGAATTAAGTGAGGGTATATATTGATAAGTAAATGGAGGTGTGGAGGAAGTTTCCTTAGAGCAGTGTTTTTCATTATTACCCATGTAAGGGGCCATTTCAGACCTTTTTTTTTTCTAATTAACCTCTCTTCCTATGAAATTTTAACACCATAGGTATACTATCTATCTATCTATCTATCTATCTATCTATCTAATCTATCTATCTATATTTGTCTATCTACCTACCTATCATCTATCTGTTTATGTCCTGTATGTATATCTGTGCTTTATACATTAAAAGAATAAGACTTTTTTCATCCTCCATGAACCAATTTTTACCCTTTTGGAGTTAGGACCACTCCCATTGAGAATGCATACTGTAGAGTGATTTAGAGAAGGAAAGTTAGATGTCATTTGAGCTGGGACATGAAAGAGGCAAAGAAACAAACAAACAGACAAAAAACTGGAAGAAGAACATACAAGGGAGAGAGACCCTCAAAAGCAAAGGGACAAAGGAAGAAAGATCTTGGTGGATTCAGAGAATGGGCATGTGGCCAGTTTCCCTGGATTGTTGTCAGCGAAAGAGGGAATGGTGCAAACAGAACCTGAATAGGTCAGCAGGGGCCAGATGGAAATGTGGCTTTTACTTTAAGTCCCATGGGAAGGCGCTAAAAGGTCAGGGTCAGCAGGTGCCACGTTGTGTTCCCAAGGATATTGTCTGCAAGGGAAGAAGCAGAGATTCATAGGCAGGGTCCCCGGCTCCAGCTGCAGAAGTCTGATATTCAAGGAAGATCTCTGCCCAACTAAGGAATGGGAGGCGGACACTAAACTAAGCTCAGCTCTCATCAGAGAGGGTCTGACCAGGCACCGCTGATACATGTTGGGCAGCTGGGGAAGAGGAGCTCCACGCATGCTGGAGCTAAGTCAGGATTGGCTCAAGGACTGGGTAGACTGAGGACAGGCAAAGCAAAGGTTCTCAGGAACCACACAGACGAGAGGTGAGAAAGCTAAGACTGGCAGCCGTGGTTGACTGAGTAACGGATCACATGCAAGCAAGTCTGGGGACTTTATTCCAATTGTGTCCCAAATTCGCCCACCTCCTTTCTTCTCCACTGATGGCAGAGTAGGCTAAGCTGGACTCCTATAAGGAGCCTGTGACCAGCCCCTCACTTCCATCTTGCTCTTCTATGGGGCATCCTCTACCCAGCTGCCTGTGTGGACTTCTCGCTACCTAACCCAGATCATGTCCACCCTGCTTAAAATCCTCCATGACTTACCATGGCACCGGGAATACAGTCGAAATTCCTTTCCCAGGCCTGTATGGCCCTGTCCAGTCTGAACTCCTGCCCCTCTCATCAACCTCATACTGTCCTCCTTGCCTCCTCCATCCGAGACTTCCTGGCATGCATGTCTCTGGTCCTTGAACCCACCCAAGGCTTTCCTCCCTGCCAGTAGAGTGTAAACCCTAGATGTGGAAAGCCCTGACTATGCTGCTCAAGGCCCCAGTGCCTGGAATGCAGCAGATAACCAACGACTTGTATTACATCAGTGAATTAATGAATCCACCAAGACGCAGAAACAGGGCTACTTGTATCTTTTCTATGTTTAATGATAAACATGTTTGAATGAATAAATGAACAAGCTATACTAAAATATTATTACTGGGGCGGCCGGTTAGCTCAGTTGGTTAGAGCACATTGCTTGTAACACCAAGGTTGCCGGTTCGATCCCCACATGGGCCACTGAGTTGTGCCCTCCACAACTAGATTGAAACAACTACTTGACTTGGAGCTGATGGGTCCTGGAAAAACACACTGTTCCCCAATAAAAAAAAAAGAATAAAATTAAAAAATATATATTATTACTGTAAGACGACTTAGGCACAATCGACACTTTGGCTGAAAACTCTTTCTTTTAGGGAGGCTGTCCCATGCATGATAGCATGGGTAGCAAGCAGCACCTCTGGCCTCTACCTACCAGATGCCAGTAGCACCCCCACTGCCAGCTGAGGCAACAAAAAAATATCTCCAGACATTGTCAAATATCCCCTGGATGGGACAGAAGAGGGGTAACATCCCCCCGAGTTGAGAACCACTGCCTTAAAAGAAGCCATGTTAGTTAAGATAGACACCAGGAAAAGAAAGGAATTATATGTTCCCATAGCAGCCTCGTCATCCGCAACGGGAGGCAGAAAGCTGCCGCCTGTGTGCCAAACAAAAGCATCCACAGCCACTCATCAGCAACACCCACCAACTTTCTGAGTGTTCTTTTCTGCAATATTTACAGACATCTGTTTAGAGCTCCAGTTGGGCCAAACACAGCTATTTATCAAGCCCACACAGCTCTTCTGGGCTTGAAGAGAGGAGAGCGTGCTTATTATTTGCGAGCCTCAGAAGGAGGACGACTATGATTTTCCCCCCTCCCCTTTGGTAAATGATCTCACAAAATTGCTTTTCAGGCCAGCTCTAGAACTTCAACTATGGAATATAAAGTCCATAGGGATTAAGAGAAAATTTTCTTGGGCTCTCTGAGCCCTCCAACTAGAAGATTTAATAATATCAGAGATGATTAGGGTTCTTTTTTAGCCATCTGTCTTTGACTTTATTGTAAATTTAATACACAAAGCAGAGTGGATGCGCTGCAGCCTCAGGCTGGCCTCCGGATATTAAACGTGCAGCTGTACATGAAGTTGGAAAACCGTTAATCTCTCCAAACAGAAAGGGATGAAAAATACCTACATTTGTCAACCAAGCAGCAGTGATATTATTGAGCACCTACTATGTGCTAGGCCAGTGTTAGGATGTCAAGCCCACAGAAGGGATAGACCACATGTTCCCCGACGCTTGAGTTTATGATTTAGTTTCTGAGACAACTCTAAGGCCTATGAAACAATGAGAGAATGATTTATGGCTCAGTCATGGGGTGTTGGTTTCAAGCACAACCAGATTTGAAAACAAGAGAGAGTGCTGTTAAGGAAAAATGTATGTTCAGAGATGCTTTCAAGAATGAGGTGGGAATGTTGAGGTTAAAAAACAAGGTATTACATGCAGGAAGGACAGTGTAAACAAAATCACAGAAGTAGGAATGAGTTTGAGGTAGGTGGAGTTGAGAGGTGTAAGCTAAACCAAGTGGAGGTTGCTGGCTGACGAGGAGAGAAGATAAGATTGGTTTGGTCAGTGGAGTGAAATCTTAGAGGCCTCTGCCCCAGGCAGGAGAGCTGGTGGAGTTAACATTCTAAGGGAGGGATTGCTGTGAAAGAGTGTAGCTTTCCAGTTCCCGAAAGCCCATCCTGGTCCCAAGTATGACACTAGAAAGATACATACCTGGACTATATAACAGTGCCCCCTGCTTAAAAAGGTGCTTTCCCATCTGCCATTTAATAGTACATGGAGGGCTCTGGTATACGCTGAATTGTGTCCCCCATCAAATTCACATGTTGAAGCCCTAACCCCCAGCACCTCAGAATATGATTATATTTGGAGATAGGGCCTTTAAAGAGATAATTAAGCTAAAGAGAGGCCTTGGGGTAGGTCCAAATCCAATTTGACTGGAGTCCTTATAAAAAAGAAGAGATAAGAACACACAGAGATACAGCAGGGATGTGTGCACAGAGGGAAGACCATGTGAGGGGTCAGTGGCCATCTGCAAGCCCAGGAGAGAGGCCAGAGAATGAAACCAACCCTGCCAATACCTTGCTCTTGGACTTCTAGCTTCCAGAACTGTGAGAAAATAAGTGGTATTTTGCAACAGCAGCCTTAACAAACTGATACAGGGCTGCATGGAGATCTTGGCAATTTTAAAATCTTCTATTAAAGGCATTGTTAGTAGTATTTTACCACACTATTTACAGGAATGTCTATGACAACACTTTCTAACATGGTACCACTTGCCAGCCACAGGTGGCTATTTAAATTTAAATTAAGATGAAGTCAAATGAAAAATTCAGTTCCTTAGTTGTACTGGCCACATTTCAAGTGCTCAATGGCCGCCTGTGTTGGTGGCTACCATATTGGACGGTGCAGAGGTAGGAGAACATTCCCACCAGTGCAGATACTCTGCAAGAGCTGGTCTATGAGAGGATGTCATCCTTGTTTGAAGGCAGGAAAAAATTGCCCCCCAGTCACCTGGCATGCTTACCTTTTAGTAAATTTTGTTAGTTATGCCCTTTCTTGTATATCTCTCTTTGCCTTGGCTGCCATGAAGTTTGCTGCCCAAATGCAGTCACTTATTTAAGTGCCTCTAATTCCCCATTATGTATTCACTGCATTTTTGCCTTCAAGTGAATAATTGTGGTTTAATTCTATGTGTGTCTTTCATTCTATGCCATCACTAAACCTATACAGAGATAGGTCTGTCTAAAAGAATAAATGAAGGAAGAATAACATGGGCTGGAAAGGGACCCTTATCTGTCTGGGAGCAAGAGGGTGACTTGATAAAAGGGAGATTAATGTCAAACCAGCAACAAGGAGGGTGGACTGATGGAACATACGTGGCTGGAGGTGGGCGTGACTGTCAGTTTTCAAGAAGCTACAGGCTTCAACTCCAACACTATTCTGGGAAGTGTAGAGAGGATGAAGCCAAGCATCGAAAACAGATGCCCATACCCAAACGTGGAGGCAAAGACTCAAGGCGAAACCATGGAAAATCTCACTTAATTATGGCAGATGGCAACTGGCTGGCAGGGAACCTTCTTTAAAGGTTTAGCGGCTCCTTTTGAGGCACACTTGGAGGTAGGGAGAGTATTTTAAAGACATGACCCAAAAGCTGGCAATGTGTGTTGTATCATGTGCACATGAGTTTGGAGAATGGACGGGGGGTAGCTAGTCTGGCCAGGCGCCCATTGCAGATCTTTGACTTGAGTAGGTGAGCCCCTGACTAAAGTGGGGGTAGTAGAATGAGAGAGAATGAGCTAATCCGAGACATTAGACAGGGTGGAAATTAGAACTAAAGGACAAAGGAGAACCCAGAGTCAGAGATGGCCAATGGTCTTTTAACCTGGAAGATCAGGAATGGGGGTGCCAGCAATGCCAGTTAGCAGTGATAGAAGCTGCCATGAACAAATTGGCCATCTGAGATGTGAGTTTGGCGTAAGGTTATGGTGGAAGGTGCAGGTGGAGATGTCTACAGGTAATTCAAACCCACAGTCACATTGAGGTGACAGAAGAGGGCTGGGTAGTGACTACTGCTGCTGACATTTCTAGAGGATTTCCCGTGTGCCAGTCCTCACTCTGTGTGTTTTCTATGTATTAACTCATTTACACACTCCAATGACCCTAAGACCCAGCTACTATTATCCTCATCTTACAGGGCACAAAATTGAGGCTTTGAGTCCCTGAGTCCAGGAAACTCAAATTCAAATATAAGCAAGCACTCTCTTGCCCATAGTCCCTGCTTATAGTTGAATTGAATAGGAATTGGAACCCCAGGGAAATCTAATGCATAGAAGTTGTTGAAAAATGACAACTCATTGAACGACAACAAAAAAAAAAAGCAAAATAATTACATTAGTAAATGCTTAGCATAGCATGTGCCAAGTACTTTTCCAAGCACTTTCCATTAATTAACTCATTTAATCCCCACGGTAACCCTGAGTGGTGGGTACTATTATTACCACTGTGATACAAATAAGGAAATGGACTTGGAGTGAAATGAAGTAAGTTACCCCAGGTCACCCAGCTGATACATGGCAAAGCTGGCATTCAGACCAAGACAGCCTGGCTCTCCAGTCCATGCCAGGGGCTTTAACTTCTTTACTGCAGAGGGAAAGGGGTTAAGGCCAGAACCCTAGCATCCCCCACCCTTCACGCAACAGGCAGGGCAGTGGTGAAGGGACCACCATCTGACAGGTCTCAGGGTCCGCTGCTGCCGACAAGTCAGGAAGCACATAGAGGAACAGCCCTTGGCTTTGGCCTGGGGGTCACTGTTGACCTTTCAGAAAGCCCTTTCTATAGAAGGATGAGGGCAGGAGTCTGAATGCAGAGGGTCAGGGAGGGAATGCAGGGGTAGAGGATAGGCTGGCAGCCGGCATAAGCCGCCCATTCGGCACTGAGTGAAACGAAGGCCTGAAAGATGGGCGGATGGAGCCGGGTCTGGAGAAGGACGATTTAGAATGTAGATTAGTGATTGCCTAGGGCTGGGGGGCTTGGGGGGACAATGGAAGGGACTGCCGATGGGTAGGCATTTCTTTTTGGAAGGGTAAAAATGTTCTAAAATTAGTCGTGGCAATTGTTGCCCAACTCTGTGAATACAGTAAAAACCATTGCATTGTATACTTTAAATGAGTGAATTGTATGGTGTGCAATTATATCTCGATAAAGCTATTGTATACAGAGAGATAGGGAGGAAGAGAGAGAGGTGTTGTTTATAGCCGGGATAATAGAACTTGGGAGACAGGGAGGAGGTGCAGCTTGGGGAGTCTGGATCTCTGCCTCAGTCCTTACTAATATCTTAGCTGCACGGCCTTGTAAAACCATCCATACAGCCTGGCCCATTCTCCCAGTTTTCAGATGAGTAAACTGAGGCTCCAGAAGCAACTGCTACGTTTGCTTTATGGCCTTCACCTTCCTTTTTGATTTGCCGCATATCCCCCTTTCTCTAAAATCGAACCCTAGATTTTTCAGTTCAACATAATCACTCTTCACTGCAGCCCATGCACACAGTCTCAATTTCCACATGCATTCACCCAGCACGCCCAGGTCACATACCTTTTCTGCAGGTCAAACATATTAGCACCATCATGCCCCGAAGCCCTGCCACAGACCTGCCCTCTGCCCTGCTCTGCTCTATCCAACAGATCAAAGAAACTGAGGCACAGCTCTGGTTCAGCTTGTGCTCTGTGGTAGGCTGAATAGTGGCCCCCTCAAGATGTCCACATCCTAACCCTTGAAATCTTTGAATATGTTGCCGTACATGGCCAAAGGGACCTTGCACATGTGATTAAATTAGGACTATGAGATGCGTTTACCCTGGATGATTTGGGTGGGTCTGATGTAATCACGGGGGTCCTTGTAAGAGGGAGGCAGGAGAGCCAGAGCTGGAGAAGGGGAAGGGACAAAGGAGGAAGGGGGAGGAAAGGGGGTGCGATGCAGGGCCACATGCCAAGGCATGCAGGCGGCCTCTAGAAGCTGGAAAAGGCAAGGAAACGGCTTCAACCCGAGACCCTCCAGAAGGAACTAGCCCTGTTGACACCATGATTGCAAGCCAGAGACCCACATCAAGCTTCTGACCTGCAGAACCGTAAGATGATAAATTGGTGCTGTGTTAAGCTGCTAAGTTTGCAGTCAAGTGTTATACCAGCAATTGAAAAATGAATACGTTGTCCATTCAACAAACAGTTGCAGAGGCTGGGCTTTGAAGACACCATGCTTGCAAGTGAGAAGGCCTGGGTCTGAACTCAAGGAGCAGCCGGGGTGGCAGCTGTGGACAGCCAGACAATTACATAAGCAGGAAGTGCAGCCTGAAGGATGAGGCAGGAGCGGGTGTGACCTAGGCATGCTCCACAGCCTGGGCAAAGGCCTGGAGGCTAGGGAGAGACGGGGCGCTTGGCACATCGAAGCCCAGAAAAAAGCTGCATCCGGCTGAGCACAGAGTGGCGGAGAGGCCAGGGAGGCAGGCCTTGCATGAGGAGGGGAGAGGAAATGGAGTCAAGTTAGAACTACTGCCAACTGCCCAATTATACCCATCACTCCAGCCTCCCTGGACCGTTATGGTTCATCAGAAACCTGAATCTGCTGCCTCCCTGCCTTTTTTCATGCTGTTGTCTCCACCTTGGAAGGCTGTTATGCTTCCCATCATCCTTGGCCTCCTGAAAACATCCTGCTCACCTTTCAAGACTCAGGAAGTGGGTTGGCTCTGCTGCAGAAACATCCCCGACACCCCCCAATCTTGTCATGACCCCCAACCCCCGGTTACGAATTCCTGATTTCAGGTCCCGTGGGCTTGCCTCTCTCATTGACATGTTCATGGATAGTTACCCAGGAAAACAGAAAAATAATGGTACCTTCCATCCGTTCCTAAGTGGAGGAATGAAATGACCCCTTGGACAAAAGGTACTTGACTAATGCTAGACAGATGATAAGTGCCTACTAGCTATTATTTTTACAGTGCATTGGAAATTTATCCGCCTCCCCCCCACCCCCCTTGCCACCCTGAGTTGAGATCTTTGGGGTCAGGGCCTCAGGCAAGACAGCAAGCAGGGCGAACCCAGATATGGGCCACGCAGAAAAGTTCCCGGGGCCTCAGGGCAGGCGTTTCCATCGGCCTGGGGCAGCATCTGCCGCCCAGGCCCTAACCAGGCAATTTCATCTCCAGCAGAAACCACAGTGTGTTACAGGATTAGGTTTATTCACAGCTCAGTGCTCCTCGTTAGAAGTCTGGGAGCTCAGCTCTGAATATATTTCTGTTATGAAGAAAACGATCGCTCTCGCCTTCAGGCCTGTCATTCGGCGCAAAAATACATCACAAAACTGGATCTCCTTGCGAGCCAGAAACAGAGTCGGGGCAAGCTGCTCTTAGATGTGTTTTCAGGAGACCCAGGCGAGATGTCGCTGCTTTCAAAGCCTGGGAATGTCTGCCTGTTTCTGTTTGCCTTCCAAGTTGTGGAAGGAATCACTTTATATGTCTTATTTGCAAGGTGGCACCAAAAGGACTGTTTTCCAGTATTTTCCAAGGTATCCGTACTGACGTGTGAATCGCAGATTCTGACCTCTCCGCTAGACCAGATAAGAGGGATAACTGTGCTACAGCCCAAGGCTGTTGGAAGACCGTAGGTTTAAGAGAATGAACGAGGAAAGGGCACAGCCTGGCAGGTAAACGTACTGTGGATGTTGCCTCCACTTCCACCTTCAGAAACCCACCCCTCTTCCCTCAGCATCACTTTCCTCCATCAAAAATGGGGCCATTTGCATTCCCTGTTGTTGTAAAGGATCTTATGGCTATTGGACAATCGAGTTCCTATGTGTTGAGCTCTTATAAACTGTAAACCTCTCTGCCAGCTTGAAACGGATTACACATGCAGGAGCAGCTCCAGTCAGAGGGTACAAGCATTTGAACTGGAGACCAAAACACTGGATTCTTAATCCTCCCGTGACGTGGCTGTTTGGCCTCTCACACGTCATTCCTCCGAGCCCCCTTTTCCTCGCCTATGAGGTAGGAACAGTGCACTCTATTTCCCAGAGCAGGTGTGAAGGGGTTTCCTCGGGCTGCTGTAACGAAGTACCCCAACCTGAATGGTTTCCAGCAACAGAGCTGTACTGTCTCATAGTTCTGGAGGCTGGAAGTCTGAGACCAGGTGTCGGCAGGGCTGGCTCCTTCTGAGAGGTGAGAGAGGAGGATCTGTTCCAGGCCCATCCCCCAGCTTCTGGTGGTTTGCTGGCCATCTTTGGTGTTCCGTGGCTTGTGGAAGCAGCGCCCAGTCTCTGCTTTCATGTTCACGTGGGGTTCTCTCGGTGGGTGTATATCCATGTCCTAATTTCCTCTTCTGGTCAGGACACGGTCATATTGGATTAGGGCCCTCCCTAGCCTTGTGTGACCTCATTTTAACAAATTGCGTCTGCAACAACCTTACTTCCAAATAACGTCACATTCTAAGGTTCTGGGGGTTAGGACTTCAGCATGTGGATTTCCTGGGGGGCAGGGGATAGGAACCGGGATGACACAATTCAATCTATAGCCAACGGTGAGTCGGATAAGATCAACATGGGAAAATATTTTGGAAAGGGCTGACGAGACAAAATTTAGCCTAAGGATTCAGAGGGCAGGTTCTGGAAGAGTTTGAGTCCTCCCTTCTCTAGTAATCGCTGTGAGTCCTCAGAGCAGTCACTTCTCTAAGTTTCCCTTTATCTTTAATGGGGATCATAGCAGCGTGCACTCACTGTAATGGAATTAGGGTGAGAATGTCACGAGGCCACTAGGGGACAGCTCTATGCCCTGGCACACAGTAACGTCAGCTTCTGCTGTCATCTTGGAAGCGGCGGGATGAGTGGGGCCCTGTCTTTCGATCCCCTTGCAATTCAACCACCCAGGCCGCTTTCCTCCCTGATTTCCTACCGCCAAGCTACAGCCGGGCTCCCGGGTGCTCCTCCTGCCTTATGCTTTTGCTCGTTTCCAAAGGCGTTCGTGGGAGCTGCTTTATGGAACAGAAGCTCCGGGCAGCACGAATGATAAACACATGCTGGTGTTTGGATCCTACCATCCTCCAGCCATCTAGCTGCTTACTAACCAGCAACCCATCTGATTACTAAACTGTTAGCTTGTTTGGGAAGGTGCTGCCAGGAATGTGCCATGCTCCCGTTAGTCATTTAATAAACTCAAAATGAGCAGCTGCCTGGGGAGCTCTGGACAAGCGAGACAGTAATGATAGTGGCTAAAGTCTGGTGTTTCCACGGAGCCAGGCACTGTCCTGAGCACAATGCATGCACAGTGCTTATCTAGACTTACTGCAATCCTGGAAGAAGCTATTTCCCCCATTTTATAGATCAGGAGCCTGAGGCTCAGAGCGAGAGTAGAGGGGCCTGGACAAGGTCACACAGCCAACAAGAGGTGGAGTCAGACTGGATTCTCAGGCTGGCTCCCTCCTGAAGCCATGCTCATAACCAAAGCCTCAGCCTTCTCTAGGAGTGGGGATGACAGTCGCAGGCCCTTCACTCTGCTTGTCCCAACCTCCTGATTGCAGGCATCCTGGTTCGGGGAAGAAGGCTGGTTTTCAAGACCCTGGTTCCTCAGTCCCTAACTTCTATGGCTGCAGACAGGTGACTTTGCATCGCAAGCCTTAGTCTTCCACATCTATAAAATGGGGCAGGTAACCCTTGCTTTTCCTGCCCGTTTTAAAGCCTGCTGCAAGCCATGTGCAAGCTATCAGCTGCACGCTGTACAGAAATGCCTCAGATCGGGTGCTGAATAGTTGACTTTGTGCCTTCCTTCCCGCTTTTCTTCCCAAACACGTGTCATTTTCATGGCTTCCCTCACACATTCACACACACTATCATTCAGCAAGTTTGCCCAACAAACACCAACTGGGTGAGGATGGGGACGTGGTGACTAAGCTCACAGTCACGTGATGTAAACCCCAACCTTTTGGGTTTGGTGTCGTTATGCCCATGTTTCAGATGAGAAGACTGAGGCGAGGAGAGCTGTTACCTCCTCTAAGACGCAGGCCTCTAAGTGGTAGCACAAATTCCCTTGATTCCAAGTCCAGTACCTGAGTTTCACCACCTCCTTCTCTGTCTTGCTCCAGTGTCTACCAATGATGGATTATCTGGGTTCTAATTTCACTGCATTTTTATTGCTTGGCAATTGGACGTACTCCAAATGATCACCTTTACCGTCCAAGCCACTTAATGCAAGGCTGTGCCGGAAACTGTAGAGTTGACGATTCCCAGAGGGTACCCCCCACCGCACACCTTCTATCTGCACAGTATTTTACTTGCCTTGTGGCAATCAAGCCTCACAGCAAACCTACAGAGATAGGTAGGACAGATGGCATTGTGCCCATTGTACAGACATTTAAAAAGAGGGACTGAGGTCATTTGAACCAGGTAGTACAACCAGGAATCCAAGCCAGGCTTCTTCTTCTAGAGCTCGAGTGTGTTTGTGTGTATCTGTGTGTTTGGGGGTGTGTACTTTGCTTATGTGTTTGTTTTGCCTTTTTCCCTAGCATAATGTTTTTTTTCCCCTTGCAACTAAAATAACTTACACAAATATCATATAACAAATATCATATACATTTAGAAAATAGAAAAAAAACATCACCCATAATTGTGCCACCCTGACCCAAACTACTCTTACCGTATTAACGTATTTCATTCTTGTCTTTATTCCCGCCCTCCAGTTATAATTGTGACTGCCCCAGGTCTGCTCGTGAGTCTGTGTGAGCACATTACAAGTATGTTAAGATACTTGTTTAAGGAGGGACATGGGTCACAGCAAAATGGAGGAGGTGTTTGCTTTGGATACTTGGGGGTTAGGGCTTTGACATATAGATTTGGGGGGAGGAACAAACATTTAGTCCATAATACTTCTTCAATTCGTAGAGAGACTTATATCAATCCTTTTATTTCTAACTAATGTAAGAATATCAGGTAAAGAAGTATGCTTTCAGTATTGTTTGGGCTGCATATGGATTCCTTCCTTGACCCATTTTTTTTTTAAAGATTTTATTGGGGAATTGGGGGAGGGGAACAGCGTTGAGGAATTGGGGAAGGGGAACAGCCAAGTTGCTGTCCTTTTGTTCTTTATTCAAGTTGTGGAGGACGTCACTTCACTGACCCATTTTTTAATTTAAGAAACTGTTTTTTTTTTCAATTTCCATGAAGTGGCATGACATAGTTTTCCATTCATTTGTAAACCAAGTTGCATTTATTGAGCACCTACTATTTACCAAGCCCAGAGTTAGTCCCTGGAGAGACAGGAAAGCAAAGCACCCTCAAGGAGAATACCAATGGGTGGTAAAGCAGACCTGAGAACAGATGATTAAAACATAGTGCTGCAAGCTCAGTAACACGAGAGGTTCATGAGAAACACTGATGGCAAGTAGGAATTCAACTCGGCCTGAATGGTTATGTGGCTATCAAAGACCCTTATGAACCACCCCCTATCCGTCAAGGGACTGGGCTTTAATTTGTACACCTCCTACTGGCAACTTATAAAGACAATTGAATGTTTAGGCGCTCTAGGTCTTGACATAATTTTCCTATGGCTGAAAAAAGAAAGGTAACATGACACGTGTTGGCATGGCTTCATTATCTCTAAAGAGGAAAAGAATCTGAAGCAGAATCAAGAAAGCAAAAACAACAGCTGAGAGGAGACAGCTACAGTTATCCTCACTGCCCTTTTCTCTTTGCCAAGATTCTGACCTTATTTTTGGCATTTAAAAACTGGACAAGGAGCTTTCTGCAGGTTTTCCGAGGAGGGAGCTTCCGAGAGCCAAGAGAGAGCAGTCCCTGCGACCCCGCTAAGGTCGCTTTTCTCTGCACATGGATGTTTATATCGTCCTGCTTCCGGTTTCCACTTGGCTGCCATTTTTCAGTGTCCTCTGTTGTCCTGTGATTCAAATGTTGACTTCCTTTCTTCTGTTTTAGGTTGGCAGGCTTCCCCACATCATTATTCTCTGTTTATATCATTAGATGCAATTTAGGTTTGTTGTGTTGCAGGATCTTCCCTCAATGCTTTGCAAATATGACTCACTCTCTATAGCTTGCCTCACCTATATGAGTGCCTCCCCTCAAGTGCTTATAAGCTTATCACAGATCTGCAGTGTTGAGAAACATGCTTTTTCAAAAATAGTCATTAAAAATCATCACTTGCCATGTCTACAGCTTCTCTCACTGATGCTCCAAGCATTTTGTTGGATCTGGGAGAGTCAGGCTTATAGTTACTACAGGTGTAATTTTGTACTTTTTCTTGCTTGTTGTTGTTGGAGTTCAGTCTGACCATCATTCTGTGGTTTTTGGAAGACGTTGGCACACATCAAAAAATCACTTCACCATCTTCCCCAAACAATGAGTGTTGAATGAATGGGTCTTCCCAGCTTGGGATGCAAGAATCTATGTGAGAAGTGACCCCAAGGAGGAAAAGCGAGGGAGATAGAGAGCATTCAGGAAATGAAGAAAGTAGATGCTGTCAAAGGTTTCCAACTGCATTCTTCCCAGAGCCTGGGGTGTTCCAGCAGGAGCCACTCTCAGAAGAAGAGAGGGGAGGGTCATCTGGCAGGGCTGAGTGGATGGGCAGAGGCAGTACACAGGTGTGGACAGTTTCAGAGTCCCACTGGCGTGGGTTCAAATCCCATCTCCTCCACCAAGCAGATGCATGATTGAATGAATGAACCTCTCAGCTTTCATCTCCTTCCCTGCTGATGTCAGATTGGTTGTGGGTGGATTGTATGGAAAATACAGGTTGAGCTCTCAGTTATCAGGGAGATTTAGGAAATGCATCTCAGAATGTCTTTCTGGAAACCAAAGATGGAAGCATGGGCAGAGTGACTGTCACTCCCTATTAGTCAAGGTGGCCCCACAGGTACCAGCTCCCCAGTACACCTGGATGGTGCATGCATGGGAGTGGGCTCCCAATTGTCACATCAGTGACACCTGAGGGTGAATGAAGCCCAGGTACAGGCAGGACCCAAGGCACTGTCACAGGTGCATCTGCATGAAGCCGGCCAACGCCTGTGTGGTCCCAGCAGCAGCAGCTGGATACGAAGGGGTCTCAGAAGATTTCAAGTGGCGTGCAAGAGGTGTTCCATAGAATGGAAATCAAGCTCCTTTAGTGGAATAAGATACGGAGACCTATAAAGTGGTTACCCCTTGCTAGCGGCAGCACAGAAAACTCCCAAATGGAGGTACATGCGGTGGTACGCTGGTAAATGTTTTCACTACCAGCCCTGGGAACAAAAGCCCTGACATATCACACTTGCCAATTTCCATGACCAAAGTCAAGAACACGACATCATTGGATGCCCAGTTGAGAAGGGACACACACAATACGCTGTCAGAGCTAGCCCCCCTGGGACACAGGCCTTGGTCCCAGGTTCTATGGGGTGGGCTGAACAAAGGGTTGCTTGGAGGGTGGATTTCACCAGGCGTAGAGCTCACTTTTGCTGGCCTCCCGTGTGGAGGAACCCTGGCTATGTGCCTGCTTAACCACCTGGTGCAATATATCTGGGAGAAACAATCTCAGAACACTCCAGAATGTTTCCTGTCAGACTGCATATAAAAAAAAAATCTCATAAAACAACTCAGGAGGCGGCCAGTTAGCTCAGGTGGTTAGAGTACAGGCTCATAATACCAAGGTTGTCAGTTCGATCCCCACATGGGCCACTGAGATGCACCCTCCACACCTAGATTGAAACAACGACTTGACTTGGAGCTGATGGGTCCTGAAAAACACACTATTACCCCATAAAATTAAAAAAAATGTATATTTTCTTCGAAAAAAAAAAAGAGAAAACTCAGTATCCAGGCAGAACCTCCCTCAGCAGCCCCAGGCCTCAGGACCATTTCAGCATAATTCTTTTTTTTTTTTAAGTTTGTAGCAGAGGATAGTTTTAATCGAGCAGAAAGTTACAGCTCTCGAAACGAGAGGGGTTCCTGACTGGGATGCCCTCAGCATAATTCTTTAGGCTTCTGTTTAGCTCCCACTTCTTGGATGCCCACCCCCGCAACTCAAGTCCCTCCTATGTGCCCCAGCACCCTGTACTTCCAACAATATATGTTGTCTTTTTATTGGCCATAGTCCCCACCAAACCTTAAGCTTCCCAAAGGCCAGAGCAGACGGTGTGTTTGGTTTTATCTCCCCAGCATTTAATTTACTAGCACAGTGTCTGAAACCTCATAAATATTAGTTCTCCTCTTGTCTTGCTCAAGGAGGAATGCTGAGTATTGCTAATTGCGGTTAACCCCTAGGCTGGGCAGTTTCCTTCTGTGAAAATCAAAAGCCTTTAGCTATGTTTCTCACCATCTGTGATTAGAGAGAGGGCATGGACTCATTGTTTGGTGCCTGTTTAGAGAGAACGACAGGTAATAAAGCAGAGAGTGGCATTGTAAGGTTGGAGTAACAGCTCAGACAAGAGAAGAGCCATTATAAGGCTCTCCATGATTAATTGCCAAGTGGATAATAGATAATGGAAGCTGTTAAGAGTTCAGAAAAAGTGGAGAACACTTGTAGAAGGGTAGGCGGTCATTTTCTGACAGCAGTGATCTTTCAATGGCTTAAAACAAGCAAAGGAGAGTAAAATTGAGAGAAGAAAGGGGAACAGGAAGGGATGGGCAGAGAATGATGATAATGACAGCAATAAATCATCATTATCATCATGAACACAGAGTGAGCACTTACTGTGAACTGAGCGCTGCCCGAAGCACCTTATATGCACCTTATCTCATTTAATTCTAACATAATCACAGGAAGTAGGGGGTATTATTTATCCCTATTCCCCAAGAAGGAAAATGAGGCACAGAGGAGTAAAGTATCTTGCCCACGGTCACATAGTAAGACCTGAAAGATAAGGCAACCACTTCTTTTTAAAGTTTTTTTAAATAAGTTTAGTTTTTAATTAACTTTAAAAATTTTTAAAACAGTTCTTTCTCAATAACTTATGTATTTCCTCCAGCCCTTACTTCCTTCTGTACTTCTCCTCACTTCTCCACAAGAAGGATTGTAAAGATTTCTTGAGCTACTAAGTGCTGGGCACTCAGCCTATATTTTCTCATGCAATCCACTCACAACCAAAAGCTCTTTGGCAGGTCAGGAGGTGGGAGCTGAGAGGGATTCGGTAAGTTCTCCAAGACTAGACATTCACTCAGTGGAGGAGTTGGGATTTGAACCCACCTTGCTGGCATACGGAATCTCTCCATGTCTGCATACTGCCTCTGTCAGCTCACCCTCGCCACCCTCCTCCTGAGAGTGGCTCCTACGAGAACACCTCAGGCTCTTGGAAGAATACAGTTGGAAACTATTTATCATGAACATGTCAGCAGCCACACTGCTAGAGAGGGGTGTCTTAGGAAATTCCTTTTCTGATCTCTTGGAAAACAAGTATGATCAATAAGGTGGAATTCTATCGGAGCTGGCATATGCTTTGCAAATGTATGAATTCTTCCCATAAGGAAAACAAGGATCCCTGAAACTCCACTCCATTGCCTGGAGCTGCTGTGTGGGCAAGAACAACACTGCTGCTTCAAGGGAATGGGACAAGAAACACTGGGAAAACAGGAGCTGCTCTTGTCTTCTGAAGGGACATTGCAGAGTCCCAGATGAAGCTAAAAATAGACTTCTCCCAGTGTGTTTCACAAACACGAATACCAGTGGTTTTGGAAATTCAGCATGCAATATCACTTCTTAGGAATGCAGTAGGCATTGTGAGATCTTAAAGACTTTGAGAAGTCCTGCATTAAAGAAACATCATTCATGCTAGTTAAACTACCATTTCCCAAAGTGGTTAGTATATCACTATTATTATTGTCATCGTACATTATTGGAGCATACACTATATGCCAGGTATTATAGTTAAGAGCTTTATATGCAATTTCACATTAAATCCTTAACAAATCTATACGGTAAAATTACTATCCCCATTTTATAGATGATGAAGCAAAGGCTTAAAGAGATTAAATAATTTTCCTGGGGTCACATGGCTAATAGTTGGCATTTGAACTCAAAGTGGTTTGCAGTAACCAGCCAGTGTCTAAACCAACCTGTACCACCTAGTAAGACCAATGTCCAAACTAGAATGTCAGTTTATTAATTGGCAGTGAGAAACACACCCTCAACTTCAGATATACAATATCTTGGAATTTGTCCCTGTTGAGAACAAAATAGGGGAATCCTATTTTGCTAAATGCTACAGCCAATGTCCATGGTTAGAATAAGGAAGTATCAAAGAGGTGATTGGCAGCTTCCTTTACTTGATCATTTCCCCCAGTATCAGCCCAGGGACCAGACTGTCCCATCCTCTGGCCGTCTGGCAATGACATTTACTGAGACAGTGTGTGAGGCTGCCTTCTTTTCCCAAGCTCATTTGTTATCTGCATTTGTGAAAGCTAAAGCCACTCACTCACCCAGCAAATATTCAGAGAGCTTTTACTGCAGCCTAGAACCATGCTAGACACTCGGAATTACAAAACAGATGCAGTGGTGTGCTTGCTGGAGCTGACGCATACCAGCTCACAAGAACCTGGTGTTCAATATTCATGCGTTGTGTGAGCCCGTCATTCAACAAAACTATTATATTAAATATTGAAGCATATAAACTTACAATTTAAACAATTATAACCAAAGGTTCTAAATGCTAAAAGCTTATCACTTCTTAATTATTTTACTGTCTATGCTCTTGAGGCTATTCACATTTATTTTATCTGAACAGGGAAAGTACTATCTAATGGTGTGCTGTCGTGCGTCACTTTCCAGCTCTACATTCAGCAACATGACTTGGGTAGCTTGAAAATGAGCCATGCTGGGAAGAGTCACACCAAAAAAGTCAGGGCTGGATTTGCCATTTTGTTGATGGTCTAAACTTAAGAAAATAATTGGGAAATGTGAATAATGCAGATAGAACTTAAAGAGGTGTCCAGTCTCATGCAGAAGCTGAAAGCAGTTACAGTGTATCCAGTAAAATGTATATGAGGATGAGAAATGGTTTAACAGTAGATCAGATATCAATCATACTTCAGAGTCAATACACCAAATCTATTGGGTAAAAGAGTAATTGGATTAGGATGCATCTCGATTTGTCAGATCATGATTGAATTGTGGCCCTAGCTTGGCTACAGATACAAGAGTTCAGCAAAAATCAATGAAAGTATTCTCTGGTAATGAACTCACTATATGGACTTTAAAATAAAGAGTATTGTGTATTTTCTTATCCCTGAAACATTCCCTATGTCAGTAAAATGTATACAAAACATGTGTACTTCCAGATATGCATACATTTTTTTCAGAGAGTTGGTTGTTAAACATTTATCAGCACACCCCTGGCTGTGGGCATGACCCTAATACATAGCAACTTAAAGTCTATTTGGGGGGGAAAGAAGCATTAGGGGGCAAGAAAATATGTAACCAAGTAGTACACTGTTCAACGTGGGGAAATGTGGCAAAAGGCCTGGTGAGCAGATGGGAGGGACCCGTGAGAGTCACCAGGGAAAGCCTCGCAGAGGAGCTGACCTTGAACAAAGCCTTGAAGGACGCGTAGAACATGACAGTGCAGAGCATGGATGAACACAGCACAGCAATGGCTTTGGGGCAGGAGAGTGTGTTGTTGCTGTCCCCTCACTATGTAAATTCCAAGACCGAGCGTATGGGAATGGAGGATGGATGGAGAACTGAGGGCATGCAGGGGTGGAAAAGATGAGACAGGGTTAGATAGGGGGGTCTCACGAGTTGGAAGCAGACCCGGAGGCAGGGAATCAAGTGCAAGATATTTATTTGGGATCTAGAACACCCTGGTGGAAGAGGTGGGAAAGCAAGACAGGAAAGGGAAGACCATCACTGCAACTTACATCAGCAAGCCGGCTACACCTGTGGGTACATGGAAGCTAAGCCCACAGGGGAACTTGAGCAGGACAATAAAACGCCCACCACAGAGCAATCCCATTGAGGGTCGGGAGAACCTGAGTATTCAGCATCAACTCCCGACAGTCATTGGTTGAACACTGTCCCCAGGGTGAGGAGCATTCATTTCCTGGCACTTCTGGCCCTCTGTGCAGGCAGCATCAGCAAGACAAAACCTTCAGTAAAGAAACGGGCGACTGCCACTGTGAGATCTGTAAGGATGAGGGTTGCAGGGCAGGGCAGGGCAGGGATAGCCTCTGCTATGCCTGTAAGTCAGTTTGGGTTTAGTGAACTCAACAATAGGAATTTGCTGTATGTTCCTGAGCAAAGAAGTGGCCTTGCAAATGCTACCTCCCAAGAACTTGCCCTGTGATGGGATCCTTATGACATGGTACATTGTATGACTATGAAACTCAGAATGTTCTTGTCTCCTCCTCTTCTGTGAAATGGGACTAGTAATATCGGCGGTGCCAAAAACATGTATACAAGTGGACACTTTGGTCAACATTGCTTAAGCAGTAGTTGGCCATCATCAGAAGTGTCTGGACGCTGATGGTAACGACTCTGAGCATCTCTTGTAATTGCAGAAGTCAAACGTGACTTGTATTCATCTTTTCTTATCGGTCTATGTTGAGTATTACAATTTTAACACAGTTTTCCTTTCTTAAAATGTATATCCATTTTTTTGGCACCCTCTGTATGTCCCCCATATGGTTGTGCTGAGAATTAAAATATACTCGTACAGAGGGTGCCAAAAAATGGATACACATTTTAAGAAAGGAAAACTGTATTAAAATTATAGGGGGAGAGGGGAGTGGTAGATGAGGGGAAAGGGGATCAAATATATGGTGACGGAAGGAGAACTGGCTCTGGGTGGTGGACACATAATGAGATATATAGATGATGTGTTACAGAATTGTACACCTGAAACCTATGTAACTTTACTAAGAATTGTCACCCCAATAAACTTAAAAAACATGTAATACTAAATATATACTGATAACAAAAGATGAATACAAGTTACGTTTGACTTCTGCAATTATAAGATGTGCTCCAAGTGGTTACCATCAGCATCCAGACACTTCTGATTACGGTGAACTACTGCTTGAGTAACATTGACCAAAGTGTCCACTTGTGTACATTTTTTTGCCCCCCCCCCCAATATATATGAGGGTGTTTTGCACATTGGTATTTGTTATTATTATCACATGTAGAAATTTCAAAGAAAGAAAGAATGAGGTTTTCAAAAGAATCTATAGCAGTTTTTTTTTAAAACCTATTCCTAAAGGGATCCTTTTTATGACATATCAATTTTTGTTCTCTTTTTTAAAGACAGGCACGCCTTCAAAGCCACCTCTGTCATTTCTCCCCTTTGTTGTTCGCATTCTGCGTAGAAAGCGCCCTGTGATCAGTGGTGATTGCACTTAGGGTGACATTAGTCATTTTCATAGTAACAGCCATGCCCACAGGCAGGAGTTCCAACAGGCGCTGCTTTGATAAAAAAAAAAAAAATCTCTGCGTATTACTTCAGTGAATCAAAGTTTATTATTCACCCACCAGCACTTGAAAGATTTAGATAAGAGATATTCCTGAGTAATTTGTCTCCTTGGCCTAATGGAGCCTCTGAAATATGACCTAGATTCTCAGGGTTGCGTTAGAAGCCTCCCTTTCACCAATTGAGGGCCAGTTTGGAAGGGTGATGAGAGAAAAAGTAAAGGAAGGGTTTTTTAAAAATCTAAAAAAAAAAAAAAAGAAAAATATAGGCTCATCTTTGTAGTAAGTATTAAGATGGAAGATGGGAGGTGGAATTTCTAAGGAGGGAAGAAAAACTGGAAGAGACGAAAAAGGGAAGGTTAAGCCTTTGTGAGCTCTAAGGTATAGCTACAGTGGTTCCCCCTTATCCATGGGGGATGCATTCTAGGACCCCAGTGGATGCCTGAAACCATGGATAGTACCAAACTCTCTCTCTCTCTCTCTCTCTCTCTCTCTCTCTCTCTCTCTCTCTCTCTCTCTATATATATATATATATATATATATATATGTATAATATATATATATATTATACAGAGGGTGCCAAAAATATATACACATTTTAAGAAGGGAAAAAAACTATATTAAAATTGTAATACTCAATACATATGTATAACAAAAAATGAATACAAATCATATGTATACATTTTCTGGGCACTCATGGTACATGTTCCTTTATATATATATATATATTATGCTTTTTCCTATACATACATACATACCTATGATAAAATTTAATTTATAAATTGGGCACAGGAAGAGACCAATAGTAAATAATAAAAAAGTAGAACAATGATAACAGTATACTATAATTTAAGTTATGTGAATGTGGTCTTTCTCTCTCTAAATGTCTTACTGTGCTCACCTTTTCACTTATAGGAAGCACTTTATGGCTTCTCTGTGGCATATCCGAATTGCCAGCATCACAACTCTTGCACTTTGGGGCCATTATTAAGTAAAATAAGGGTGACTTGAACACAAGCACTGTGATATCATGACAGTTGATACGATCATCGAGATGTCATTAAGTGACTAACAGGTGGGGAACATCTACAGCGTGGAGACGCTGCACAAAGGGATGGAGCAGGACTGTGAGAGATTTCATTATGCTACTCAAAATGCCACACAATTTAAAACTTACGAATTATTTATTTTTGGAATTTCCCATTTAATATTTCAGACCATGGTTGACCGCAGGTCACTAAAACCCCAAAAAGCGAAACCATGGGGGCTCCTGTATTATGTGGAAAGTCATATTTGTGTTTTATAATTTCAATGATATTACCTTGTATTAAAGTATTTCCTTTAGCCATATCATCTTTAATACTGGATAATAAAAATTGCTAAAGGGACTCAGGTCCCACTGCAAATTTAATAAAGATAATTAAGTTTATCCCCAAAGATCCCTGCTCAACTTGAAATCATTGCAATTAAGAAGGCACTTTTCAATCCAACTCAGAGCCCTAATGGCATTTTCTTTGGTGTGCTTTGTTTTCAGCTTCCATTAATAGGCTACAGATAGAAACACTGAGGCTCAGAAAGATTGGTGTAGGATGGAGAGAGATTTGGAGTCCTTCTAATTTAAGGGTCCCTCTGCTATGCTGCCTTGCTTTTTTGGTTCTAATGAAGTTTTCGGAAGTAGGCAAGATTATGACTGATGATAGTGAGGAATAATGAGGGGGATGCATGACTTCTTCCTCTGAGTGGGAGACACATGGGTTGGAAGGATTCTCAACTTCCCCATCTTTATAGATGGGGGAACCCCAGGAATGGGAATTAACTGAAGCCAGACACTGAAGTTCTGGGTATATAAGACCCTCTAAGTCTAGGCAGCCCTATCCTGTCATCCTAGTAAACAGTCAATTATTTGACACCCACCTAGGCAAAGAAATAAAGAGCAGAGACACATTTTGCTTCTTATCAAAAAGACATATTTTGTACAATTTCATGGTCCACTAGTGTGTGAAGGGGGAGGTATGGGAATGCAAAGCAAAGGCTTTAAGGAATTTGCTAATTGGCTCAAGAAACTAGGTTTTCTCACTGACCTCACACCTGCTGGACCAGCAAGCTCTTCATTTTGTGTTGTCTCAGAGGCCAGGAAAAGATGAAACCGTGAGCCCAATCAGCTGGTTACGGATTCAGACATTTGGAAATATTCTCATTACATCCCAGTTAACGGTACTACCATCCACATAGGTGGCCATGGCAGAAATCACTCCCTCTCCATAGACACATGGATATATTTTGTCCATTCTTCCCTCTCAATTTCTCTTGAATCTAGTCCTTTCTCTTCACTCCCACAGCCCCTGCTATAATTCCACCTGCCATCTTCTGGCAGTTAGACAATGTCACTGGCCACTTGTCTCCCTGCCTCCCTTCTGTCCCCTTGGCTTCCTTGTGGCCAACACGGGGGTGTCAAGTCCAAATGCCTGCTGAGAGTACAGGTACTACCCATGGTGTACTTGGTTGACCTGGGCTATAGGGAGGATGACAGAAGCTCCCCTTACAATTGTTTTTCAATGTCCAGCTCCATCCCTGAAAATCACAGGCTTAAATGGGAAGGAAATGCATCAGGCTTCTCCAAGCTGATCATGAGCAGGCCTCCCATGGGACAGTGATCTGGGCTCCTTAAACTTTCAGTCCATAAATCGTCTACTTGGTATGAGCTTCCGGGTTCCTTGCCTTCCGTCCTCCCCACAGTCTCCTGGGTCATTCCCTTCCCCTGACACCCTACAGGATCATGGCTTCATCTGGAGCAACACACTTGCCACTGTATGTAGTCAAAGAATCATGTTGCCTTTCACACTCTCCAAAAGGGACATCTGTAAGCCAAACAGACTTTTCTCTTGCTGGCACTGACACCCCTCCCAGAATATGGCTTCAAAATGTTACTATTTTAATAAGGTTTTTGTTTCTCTTTAGTCTCTTACTTAGAGGCAACCCAGATCCAACACACACACACACACACACACACACACACACACACACACACACACACACACACACAC
>NW_017731452.1:950697-955368 GCF_001890085.2 Hipposideros armiger | reverse complement strand
GCAAACCAAGTTATCACCACCTCCAGAGAGCCTTCCAGACTTTCTCCCCAGAAAGAGCCAACCATCCCATTGCCATGCACCTAGGACCCCTGCATTTCCTCTGCCTCACCTCTTAACACATTCTGCATAATTCTTACTTTGCCTTGTCTTTCTCCTCAATCTAACTTTGAGCTCCTTTGGGGTAAGAATCTTCCTTTATTAATCTCGGGGTTCAGAATGTGTAGCACAAAACCTGGTCTAGGACAGGCTCTCAGGAAATGTTTGTTCAGTGGAATAAGCTCCCTCTCATGAGTTTAGCGTGGCTATTAGTTAAAATTAAATTGCTCAGAACGTAAGTGTTAACCATCACTCTGTCCTATCTAGCTTCATTTGTTCTTGTTTGTTGGCTAGATAAACAGCACTGTCATCTCTATCAGCTGTCACAGTAGAGGCTGTACGAGTGGGGAAGGGGAAGGGCACTGAAACCAACCAGCCACTAATGAAACACCAAAAGTCCCTCTAGAGCTTCTAGGGGTGTGTGTGTGTGTGTGTGTGTGTGTGTGTGTGTGTGTGTGTGTGTGTGTGTGTGTGTGTGTGTGTTCAGGGGTGCTTTGCCTGCAACCCGCGCGTCCAGAGGAAAACAGAAGGCTCCTGATTTGCAAACCCAATCGGGCCCTTTGTTGATGGGTGTTGTACCTAGACCAGAATGCTGTTTTGATTGGAAAGAATGCTGGGCTCATTAGTTGAAACAAAACATTCTCCAATTAACAGAACTAGAGTCTGGAGCTGAAATGGGCAGTGTTCAGCAATAGCGTTGCCAGGCAGTCTATTTAAAATTAACTATAGGTGGAGATATGTGGAAGAGAAGAACACCCCCTACTCCCATACTCACAGGGCTGGGATACGGTGAATAGGATATGGGAATATATGAGTGTGCTTGAGTGAGTTGGAGCTGTCTTCTCAGACCCGATTTCTTCAAGTGGGAGCTCTCATGTAGCATGTAGCATGCATTAAAGCGAGTCTGTATGTGAAATTGAGAAAAGATGACTGTGACAGAGAAAGAGAAAGAACTCGTAGAAAAAACATTCCTTACTATCTAAATCTCCTTGGCTCCTGGATTTGCAGAGCAGTTCAGAAATCAAGAAATACCTGGAACTATCAAGACAGACTCAATACATCCCCTTTGTCTAAAAAGCAAATCACGTCCAGACACAGACATACTTCTAGAAGGAGGGGCAAAGTGATCGCTGTAGGGACCACACAGAGGTGCCGAAAGCATATGCCCAGTCAGCAGGGCCTAGTTCAGCTCCTGGGGACTTTCACTTTTCACAAAATTCTAACCACTGCAAATCTTGGCTGCCTCTCATCCGGTCTGGTGTGGGGCATGGAATTTCAAAAGGTGTAGGAAACTGACAGAGGCAGGCCCAGTGACAGCTGCCAGGGTGACAGCCAGTAGCCCAGCAAGGGAGGAGGAGAAGCCAAGCAGGCCTCCAAAAAGCCATCCAAAGTTCTCACCAAAACACAGGCGCCATTTATAGCAGGAGCAAAACACTCAGCATATCTCATTAGTGCTTGAAAAGCCCCACTGAGTCACAGAACAAGATGTTACCTGACAATTATAATGATGTCTCGTATTGTAACTCCTAAATGTATATATTACTCAGCAGACTATCTAAGTACATGTGTATATACATAATATGGCTATTCATGGATATATGTATATAATATGGAGATGAATGTATATTCTATAAATGTACATAGTGTGTATACATATATATATAACGTGTGTATACACACACACACACACACACACACACACACACACACACACACACAGTGAAGCCATCAGAAGTTAGCACAAACATCCATTCTTTTAGACCAGCAGTGGCAAACAAGTTTTCTCTCATGTACCAATTTCAGTGGATTGCCAGTGGCTACCTGGAAACCTGTGTTGCCAAATCTTATCTTAGAAGAAAGACTATGGCTGACAGATGACCTGCGTGTCACGGGACTTGGGAGGGAAGTGAGTGGTGACAGACTTCCTAGCTTTCCTAATTAGAGCCAGTCAGCGCCCAAGAATACTGTAAATCAGGACCCTTTTGCTCTACTTCCTCACAGAATTGCTTTGACTGAACTGTATTGACAGTTTCGTACCTTGCACCAAGATACTGCAGGGAGAAGACATTCTACTGTGCATCTCTTAGGGGTACGTGAAGAACGTTATGCACTTCAGAGATTCCTCTTTATGAGGAGCCATGAGAGAAAAATATCCAGTGGGAGAGAGAACTGTGTTTCTCTTGAGAAAATGGTTGGTCTGGCCTTCTGGGCACCACACATCCTGTAACGGATTACGCTGCCCTCTGCGATGGTTGTGGGTGCTCTCCTATAAACCTGTCCAAGGCCTTTTCATGTATTTTAGTTTTATGTATTTATGTATGTATTTCACCTGCTCAGCTTATCCCAACTTAATTTTATGTCTTTATTAATATTGTTCCCTTTGTCCTAATTTGATCACTTTATTTGAGACTTTTAGGCATTTACATTTTTCGAAGCCACCTCAAATCCTACTTGAATACGTAACAATCAGGGAATCATGTGCACTTTAGGAAAACTTTTTTTCACATGGGCACCTATTGAGACAAGTCATTCCTGTTAGGGAAATTCAAGCATGGCGCAACACGGTGTTTGATAAATGAAGAATAACTGTGTGGGTGTCTGTGTATGTGTGGTGTCTGTGTGCATGTGTGTATAAAATACAGGTGGCTTTTAGCAGGGGTTGGAATGAAAAGGCTCAGTGTTCAAGCTGAGCTGCTCAGAGCCACTGAATTATAGTAAATACGAGGCCCGTTCCATCAAGGCAGCTGAGCCATACACGTTTTAATTGAACAGACGAAGGGAGCCTAAGCTATTGTTAGAAATGTGCTGCTTATTCATGGCTGCAAGGGAACATTCTTTTTCTGCTTCGTTCTCAGAATAAAAGGAGATTAATTCTTTAGGATGAAAAGATAGGCACCGGCTGGCAGCTTGTCACAGCTGGGAATGTAACGAAGAGAGAGGTGGTTTTGGCATGTGCTGGCAAGGCCAAGGCTTACACTGGAGAGAAGCAGGAAAGAAAGAAGCCTCTCAGAGAGAGGCAGAGAGAGAAAAGTACTAACAGTAATAAAGCTCCTACTATGTTTATAAAGCTCCTACTATGTGCCAGGCACGGTGTCAGGCATTTTTTAAGAAATTCTCATTAAATGTTCACACCCTAAAGCACTTCCCATTTGATGGATTAAGAAGCTTGAGGACAATCAGCTTTTTGTTGTATATATTCGTTTAAGAAATTTTAGATTTCAATTGGGTAAGGAGGAGGAGGAGATTAATTAAACAAGGGAACGAAGCCCGTTCCCCATGGCCACATAGCTACTACATGGCAAAGCAAGGATTGCAACCTAGGTTAGTCCAGCTTCCCAACCCATGCGATTTGACTGTACCAATGCCCCTCAGAGTGTGGTCTGTGAACCCCGAGTTGGAATTCTGGGACCTTTGTCATGCAGATTCTGGAGCCCCAATCAAGACCCATTAATTCAGGATCTTGTTTGATTTCTACTTGTACTAAAGCTTGAGAACCATGACACTAGACCTGGTGGCCTCTTAAAACCCACGCTATCTTGCTACAGTGGGTGGGGGGCTTTGAAAAGTCCCCCCACTTAACAATGCAGCAGGCCATAGAGTCTGAAGACCCCCCAGAACTCAGATTCCAGAGGGCAGTTCTGTGGAGAAGGGGCAGCTGTGAGTTTATCTGCCAAAGCAGCATTAAAAGGAACAACCTCAGGGGATCAGGATCAGGTCTTCGGATCCTTGTGTCCGGCACGCTTGATTTTAGCAAAATCAGGCCGACTTCCTCCCTTGTCAGGATTTTTCCGCTTTCTGTTGGGCTTCCGCAGGACCCCTTTGGCATTTTTCAGAAGCGGGCCTCCTGCCTGTTCACTGGGCATGGGCTTCCCAGTCTGTCAAATCAGGGGGATGGACAAAGCATCCCCCAAGGCCCCTTCTTGTTTAAAGTTTCTACTCCAGTTGGTAGATCCAGCTTCTGAAAACTAACTGCCTTCGTTAAAAAAAAAAAAAAATGGCTCCTGAGAAAACTGTCCCAGGACAGGTATTTTAAGCTTAGTGGCCAGATGCTGGCATGTACAAGACTTCTTTGGCAGGCTAGCCTTCTCTCCGTAAGCCCTGATGTCTCTTCTCCATCCTGGTTTGGGGCTTACCTTCCCACCTTCCTTTCCCCAGCACAGACAAGGATGTCTGTTTATGCAGCTCTGAAACTAGACACACCAGAGGTTGGACCCCCACTGAGTCTTACCAGCTGTGTGACATTAACCCCTCTGAACCTCATTTTTTCCATTTCTATATATACAGATGTCCCCCGGGGGCCCCTTTCCCCTTAAAGAGCCATACTGACTCAGACCTCCAGCCAATCCTGTGGTTTGTAAATGTCTGAAACTCCTCTTTCTCTGTTTGCTCTTTCCTGGGGCTTATCGCCTGGTGCTCTTCTCTGAGCTATGGGCAGCGCCTCTGTTTCACCTAGGAGCACCCCGGCCTCAACTCAGCACCTTCACTGAGCTCCACGATCCACCCCCACCATCTCCACCACACACACACACACACACACACACACACACACACACACACACACACACACACGCACAC
>NW_017731452.1:940835-949881 GCF_001890085.2 Hipposideros armiger | reverse complement strand
TTTTTGAGGGGAATTAAAGATGTCCACATAGGTAGAGCACTTCATTCAGTCAATGCTGCTTTCCTCTGCCCAGAGCTAATATAAGAAAAAAAAGGAACGATGTCAGTTTCCCAGGTTCCGGTGTTTTCTTTGTTTCGTTTTAATAAAATGAACTCAGCAGGAGATGCCACTAACCCAAAATCACTTTTCACAGTTTCCCTTTTTAAAATCAATTTTGCTTTCCCCCAGCACTGCAAATGACATAAAAGTCTAGAGGGGAGACGAAAGGAAATTGAGAGTAAAATAGATTGTGGACTTGGGGAGTCATTGCTGGATCACAAGGTGGTGGTGCCTTTTGAGAAATCTTTAAAACAACATAAAAAGCCAGAAGCATCATCTCTCTTTCATCCCTCCCCTTTTTTTGCTTTGAAAGTCCTTGGCCATGAAATTGACTAGATGCTTTATTGGGTCCTTTGATGATCAATGGTATATGTTCATTTGATCCTTTCCTGCTAATGACCCATCATTAAAAAATAATGGAAAAAAATGGAACCCTCAAAGATAGTAGTAGTTGACAAAGTTCATGGAAATGCAGTCAGATTTCTTTAAAAGTATCTCGGAATAAAAAAGGAGAGATAATGGCTTCCCTAGTATGGTCCCTGGTATCAAGTTGGCTTCACAGCCCCCTGCAGCCCTACCCCCATGTCCACTGGCTTTTCTGACTGCAAATTACCAGCCTAGAGCTCTGCCTGAGTGTTTGTTTTCGGCCCAGAGGCACAGCCATGTCTCATGCCTCTTGCTGTCTTGCTTTGTGGGGCACTTCTCTCTCCACGTGTGACCTGAAAGGTACTCTGGCTCCTCAAGTCATTCCATCATGGCCGCCCCTGAAGTTATAGATCAACCAATCACTTCTTGCAGATTTTTGAGGACTGTTACACATTTACATATTCTACCTGTCTGGTTAGGAATATGCAATACAATATAGTAATCATTAGCTATTTATTGAGACGTTAGTACCCTTCACACAGTTAGGAGAGCTTTGTATATCGTGAGTACTGCTATTGTCCCCATTTACAGATGGAGAAACTAAGGCTCAGCAAAGTTAAATAACTTGATGATGGTTGAACAGCTAGTAAGAGGTACAACCAGGATCAAAACCAGTTAGTCCATCTCCGCAGTCTGCACTTTTAGCCACGACTCTGTGCTCTCTCCCTAGATCACCCTAGATACACCCATTAATTCACATCAGTCCTGATTTGCAGTTGTTCAGAAAATAAAATTGCCATAGCCATCAAGCTTTCAACATTATTTTCAAGTTCTTGTAATTAGCATTCTTGATCTATTGTCCTGGCTCTCTGTTTTCATGGAAATCAAAAGTCCTCTGACCTCTAGTTCAATCCTTTCCCTTTACTGTGAGATGAGTCCTTGTCACAATATCAGAATAATAAAGCAATTTAGCATTTTTGGTGTCTACTTGGCTCAAGTGGAACATTTTCACAGCAGGACTTATTGACAAGGCTGTTTTAATGTAGCTAAGTTCGATCAAAGACCCCAGAGCTGGCCTCCTTTTGTGAAGACTTGTGGACAGGGAGACCTTTGCTACCCATGAGACACCAGGGAAGCCATCATCTCTCCTCTCACCAGACCCCTTTCTGACAAATGAGTGTGTGGATAACTCTAAATGAGAAAAATTATATAATCCCTTAGCACAGTGTCCAGCACTTAAACTGTTCCCTAACTTCATTATTATCACTGCTACTATTTCTTACTATTATTCTGTCATGGATGGGGGAGGACTCAGGGATGGAGGGAGGGTGTCTCTCAGCTTTTAAAAGTTCATCATCAAGTGTGAGACTTTCTATAACACTGTGTTTATATGTGAGACAAAAGCCACATCCAAAGGTTCCATAACTGACATCTCAGAAGCCTCTATTTGTGTGTAATAACCAACAATTTCCTCTGAAAACATTTGTACCTCGCTCTCCCCACCATTGTGACATTTAAAGAAATAGTTATGATCCAGGGAATGGAATTGGAAAGGAAGCCCCTCTTAAATGCCTTGTTTCATAGTGCCAAAATCAATTTTAAAACAATTGTGCAAAATGTCTTATATGGATAAAGGAGTCAGAAAAGTAAGATTTTTTTAAAAAATGAGTACTTAAAACCTTTCAGGTGGCTGCACCAGGATGCTGTAGATTTTCATGCTGTGTGGTACTGATGGACTTTGAATGCTCTTTACTTGAGCCCTGAATTCTCTAGATCAGGGGTTGGCATACTGCGGCTCGCGACCCACATGCGGCTCTTTGGGTACGTACATGTGGCTCTGAAATAAAATTGAAAATGCAAATAAAACTATCATAGATTCATTTATAAAAATTTTAAAGGATATTATTCACATAATGGTGATTTCATTTGTTTTATGGCTTTTGAATAATTTTTAAATTATTGTGAGGGACAGGATTGGCTCTTCCATCTCAAAAGTTTGCTGACCCCTGGTCTAGATGGATGGGACACAACCTCCTTCTTTGTCTCAAGAAATCCCCCCTTCCTCTCCTTCAATAGTCCCTTGGCCCAGTGACACCTAAACAATTGGACAACTCTCTTCTAGGCAGGGATCCTTATTAAGGAAAAGATCAGCAACATTTTTCTACATCGGTAGAAACAGGAGTTATATGAGCTCTCTGTGCAAGTGTTGTTAAGAACATATATTTACATTATTCCCTAAGGTATTTCAAGACATGCTGAATCTCTTTCAGTGTTTAATACTTCATAAATAAAGCCTTAGCAGCAGTTCTCAGCTCTAGCAATTCATGGATGTGTTCCAGAGAACATATAAGATATAAAAGTCAATTCCAAATGGAAGAAAAGAGCCCCATTTTCCTAAGTAGTCAACATATCTCAAACCATTGACATTTTCAGAATGGTGAGGGCGGCAGATAGGGAATCAGATGGGGACGCTGGAGGGACAGAGAACTCCTCCCAAGATGACTCAAAGGCCACCCTCACCCTTACTAAGTGCTTTCATACTAACAAGATGACATGGTGTAGGTGCTGTAAGTACGCCCATTTTACAGCTAAGGAAATGCTTAGAAGTTAAGCAGATTGTCTGAGGAGACCCAGTTGGTAAGTGATAGAACTGGGATTTGAAGTCAGCAGAAGGATTCTCAAACCTGCCCTCCATGCTACTGTCCTATACTGCACAGTACACTCTGCTTCTTGAATGCTATTCCAGAAAAGGCACCGTATTTCCAAATGATCCTCAAACCCACACCCATAGCCTGTGCTCCTTATGCTTTTTGGAATAAACCACCAACATCCCCTCCCCCCCCAAGCCCAAATTTCTTACCTTTGTTGGAAAGAATCACCCACACCCACCCCCAGGCCCATCTTCTCTCTGCTTCTTGGCCATGCATGGGCTCGGTGGCAGCCATTTCCCCACTGGTCCCGTGACTGGTGGTGTTCAGACGGCGCTTCTCAACTGTTTTCCACGCACTGCCTCCCCTCCCCCACCCACTGAGTCTGTCGCTCACCACAGCGAGGAGGAGTGCCAGCAGGAGTTTGGCCTGAGCCAGTCCTTTGACTCTCCGCCATGGCAGGTGAGACAGGTTCCCAGGGCAGGGAGGTGTCCTAGATGACACCTTGCTGAATCCTGCTCAACAATGCGCACTAATCCTGACCCAGTGTTGTAGATGGGTCCTGGGGCACCTGTCTCACATCTCAGGGCAAATTCCCTGACCCCCAACAAAACCCTGTGCAAGGTGGCATGGATCACCTTCTGGTGCTCGGATGATGTTAAGCCCAGAGCACTGAAGGCTTTGACTGTTAGAAAACCACTCATGCTCCCAGGAGATGTATGTCTCCTCTTGGACCACCCAGGTATTGCAGAGTTATCCAAGGGAGCACGGAGATGAGCACTGTTCTCTCTCCTATCCTGTATGTTCAGCCTTCTAGAAAGAGCAGACGAAGAAAGATGGATGGGCTGGTTTCTTGACACTTCATTCTCTCTGAATTGGTGTTGGCCCAACTAAGATGTAACATGCAACATCATTTATTGAACGGTTATGCTGTGTCTAGCACTGTGCTAAGTAACTTCAACTCGGTCTCCTTTAAACGTCGCAGCTCTAGGGGTAGGTAGTGTATTATCCCCATTTTACAGATGAGGCTAAAAACATGGTCACTTGCACAGGAACCCACAGCCAATCAATGGAGGGACTGGAATGCAAACCGAGGTCATTTTACTCCAGAGGCCAATGGCGTAATCCTTTTATTAGATTGCCTCCCAGAGCGGAATTATTGCCACAACAGAACATTCTCCTATGGAAGGGGGTGAGTGGGCCTTAAGCAGCTTAGCTTCATACAAAATGACATCAGCACACACAGAATGACAGACGGTTGGAAGTGAAAGGTTCTAGGCTTTGGCTGTTTTAACAGCTCCCTTTTTTAATAGGTAAGGAACCCGAGGGTTAGAGAGAGGAAATACCTTGTCCAAGATCGTACGTTTTTCCTCTGGGAAACAAACAGTAACAGCCTCCATAGCATTAACTTTTATATCAGATTTTCCAACGTGTGTTCCATGGAAGAATAAGGCCTGTGAGATGTTAAAAGGTAGATCAGGGAAGGGGGACAGCAGGGTCCTGGGGTCAAATACTGTATTTGCTGGTGTGCAGAATTCACCAGTTATATGAGATATACCTCCATTTCATAAATTTTGTGCAAAATAGTACTTTTTGTCACGCTTTTTGGAAAGTGATTTCATAGAGGGAAAAAGCTTACACATGTAAATGCAGAACGTTGCATAGCGGAATCCTACTTGGAAATCATAAATCTCAATATGTAAGCCATGCCTCATAAACCCCTGAGGGGATATGAAAATCGCATAACTAAAAGAAATATATTGGTCTTAGTGAATGCTGGCACATGGTAGGCTTAGTAATAATATATTTAAGTTCAAACTATTAGGGAGGAAATCCAAATTCTATACTTAAGCAGTTCTGTAGGCTTTAACTTGCTATATTTTTTATTAAAAGAACTTTTGATCTAATGTGAAGAAGAAATGTATCTTGACTGATGTTTTTAGGTTGCCTGTTTTGTCCGCAAAGGGAGTCACTGTATATTAATTTGCCTTGGGTTTTCATTCATTCATCTATACCTGGGCATTTAGAGCAAGGTTATTCTTGGATTCTTATTCTTTTGCTGCAAGGTGGTGAGAGGAAATGCATTGTAGAAGCTTGCAATAAACTATGTTTAAGAAATGCTGGATTAGACAAAGTTCAACAGGTTTCTTTTTTGCAAGACTTCTTGTCAATAGAGTACACTGCACTGTCCTACTTATTTGACTGTGAAGACATTTTTCTTTGCAGCTCACTTAATAGTATTTCCTGAGGCACGAGTGTCACATGCAACACAGCTTGAAAAGCTAACTTCTTTACAAACATACAGTAATACCTTGGTTTGTGAGCATCATTCGTTCCTGAAACAAACTACTCGTATTGCAAGACATCACCCTTTTACCATGTTAAAATGTATTAGAAATGTTTGCTTGTCTTGTGGAACACTCGCAAACCAAGTTACTCGCAATCCAAGGTTTTACTGTATTAAGTATAACTCTGCCATCAGGTTGTGAAACACTAGCGATGCAATAGTTCAAATTTGGGGGAAGAGAGAGAAGTGCTTCACCATTTAGAACTCACAGAAACAGTGTGCCTGGGGAAAAGAACGCCGCCTCCTACCAATGAAGCAATCCCTGAGATATCACCACTCATTATTTATGCCGGCCATGGCACCCCCAGGCTTCTCTTTCTTTCTTCTCTGCCCACAGACTTGCAATGTTGTTTGCCTCCGTGAATTCACAGAAATCCAAAGGGAGAAAACAAACAGGGTCTTTCTTAACCAGGATTGCAGAGACAGCGCACAGAAGAATGTTAGGACTCAAGCATGCTAGAACTCTACACTGAGGGACAATGCAGTGCGGTTTCAAGGAATAGTCTCCCACACAAGACCCACTGGCTAAAACTGGTCACATGACCACACCTACTGCAAGGAGCCTGGGAAATGTAGTTTTCCTAAGTGTCCAGGAAAGAAAGGAGACCCAGACATGGGTAGCACAAGTGTCTCTACCTCCAACCCTTAATTTAAGCTCTTGATAATTTCAGTGGCCAAGAAAGGAAAAGGAAAGGAATGTGATAGAATACTTCAAGTATCACATTTTGCCATTTCATTTCTCTATCTCATTTGAACTTACAGTAAACCTGCAATATATCTTAATTTTTATTTTCAACTTAGAAAACTGTTGCTCAGAATGATTGAGTAGCTTGCCCAAGGTCCTTCAGCTAATTAGTGATAAAGCCAGAATCAAACCCATATCTATCTGACTGTGAAAACTGTATTTACCTTACATGGCTGTTGTGAGGACTGATTAAATTTGAAATTCATTTATTCCTTCAAATATCAAACACCTACATGTAACATTCACTTTTCAGGATGTGGGGGATTCAGCAGACACTGCCCTCATAAGAGCTTAAGTTCATATTGGGGTAAAATAATAAACAAGAAAGTAACTAAGTGAGTTCAGTTAAAGACACATTCTAGGAAGAAAAATTAAATAAGACCATGGAATGGGTGGGGGCGGTGAGGAGGGCAGCTATTTCAGAGAGGGGAGTCAGAGAAAGCCTTGAAGATGTGATTTGTGGACAGGGACCTGAGGAACTGAGAAAGTAGTCATAAGCAGAGCAGGCAGAAGAGGGAATAGCACGTGCAAAGGGCCTGAGGTGGAATTGGGCTAGGAACATTTGAAAAAATAGCAATAAAGCAAATGACTGGAACAAGGGAGTAAGTGAAGGTGGGGTGTTATGGTCTGAAGGTTTGTGCGCCCCTCCCCCCATTCATACCTTGAAACCTAACTCCCAAGTGATGGTATGGGGTGTGGAGGGGGTGGGAGGGGCTTTGGGAGGTGATTAGATCATGAAGGCTCTGCCCTTATGAGTGAGATTAGTACCTTTATAAAAGAGGCCCGGAAAAGCTCCCTTGCTCTTTCCATCATGTGAGGACACACTGAAAAAGTCTGAACCAAGAAACATGCTCTCACCAGACACCAAATTGTTCAGTGCCATGATCTTGCCAGCTTCCAGAACCATAAGGAATAAATTTCTGTTGTTTATAAGCTGCTCAGTTTATGGTGTTTTGTTATAGCATCTCAAAAGGATTAAGACAAGGAAGAAACAAAAGGAGAGGTCAGAGAAGCAGGCAGATGGTACAAGTCTAGGGCTGGGGGCACAGTCAAAACAAAACAAAACAAAACAAAACAGAACAAAACAGAAAGCCCTGGGATTTTTCTAACTAGGATGGGAAGGAAGCCACTGGAGCGCTTTTGAGCAAAGGCCTGACATGGCCTTATTTTCTTGTTCTTAAAGGTGCTTCTGGTTCCTTTGTGTAGAACAGATTATTCTGAGAAAAGCATAGAAGTAGGGAGAGTAATTAGGAGGCGACTGAAGTCATTCAGGCAAAACATGATGGTAGCTTGGGGATTACAGTGGTAAAGGAGCGTGTGAAACATGGTCAGACTCAGGATATATTCTGAATATTGAGCCAACCAGACTTATTGGTGGATTAGTTGTAAAAATTGAGGAGAAGAACATCAAGAGAAACTTCTATTTGTAACCTGAAAATCCAGATGAATTGGGCTGTGGTAGATAGAGTAATAGCCCCTCAAATGTGTCTATTTCTCATTCCTGGAACCTATGAATATGTTGCTTTACATGACGAAAGGGACTTCACAGGTGTGATTAGGTCAAGCACCTTGAGATGGGGAGATTTTCCTGGATGATCCAGACGGGCCCCATGTCATCATAAGAGTCCTTAGAAGAGGGAGCAGTTGGGTCAGAGTCGGAGATTTGAAGATGCTACACTACTGCTGTGAAGATAGGGGGAGGGGCACAACCCGAGGAGTGCTGGTGGAGTCCGATCAAGCAGATGCCCCCTGAGAGCATCCAGGAGGAACACAGTGCTGCTGACGCCCTGATGTTAGCCTCGTGAGACCCACTGGACTCTGGCCTCCAGAACTGTAAGATAATAAATTGGTGTTTTTGTAAGCCACTAAGTTTGTGGCAATTGGTTACAGCAGCAAGAGGAAATTCACAGTGTGGGATGTGGAACAGTGCTCTGAAAACTGTAAAACACTAAACAACCACCATCATGGAAAACGGAAAGTCACAGCAGAGAGGACAGAGGGAGACAGGAGGGGTTCCTTGTTCAACCCTAAAATGGAAGCGGACTTAATCGTGTGGTATCTTGAGTCCGCAAGCCAAGTAGGGGGTGTCAATTTATGGCAGGCCCTGTGTCCGATGAAGGAGGTGTAAGGATGAGTAAGAGGCGGGCCCGGTTTTGTGGACAAACACGGCAGGCCTGGAAAAATTTCAGGGCAGCCTCTCATCTGACCAGTAACAGGGGCTCGGGATCTAAATAGTTTTCATTTTTGCATGGAGATAAAAATGCCTCATGCTGCTGAGTTCATTCGTGGCCCACAGAATGTTTCTTCAGGCAGGTCTTTTCCCCTCTCTTACTTCTGCTCCCCCCAAATAGAGTTTCTTCCGCTGGGTTCTGATGTTCAACTGAAACCAGGAAAATGATTCACAGAGTGTATGGTATCTCTGAAAAAATAACAGAAGATTCATTTCGAGAGTGAATTTTCTTTTCAGTTGTATGAGATGTCTCTTCATCTAAGCTGATATAATGCTAAAGTGATAATTGAGATTTTTATGGAGTGCAATTAAGAAACGCCATTACTGCTTATTAGAGATAATGAAATAAATTGGCAGTGCAGGAAAGAGAATTGATATTCTGCAGAATTACAACTCTTTGGGAAATCAGAGGTGAGCGGCCTCTTTGGGGAACCAGGGTTTATTTTAACATCTTCTAATCAGCAGAAACCTTGTACCCCGTAATCCCTCTACTGTTCATTCAATGATGCTTATGAGAAAATCCTACCCTTACTCCAAATCTCAGAGGGAGACAGAGATAGAGATGGAGGGAGGGAAGGAGAGAGAGAGGGAGGGAGAGAGGGAGACAGAGA